>NC_030431.2:7130000-7432500 GCF_001660625.3 Ictalurus punctatus | reverse complement strand
TGATTGCCGACAGCTGCCGACACTTAACCCAGCTTTAGTGTCCATGCGCAGTGCAATCATGTGCACGTTCTCGAGCTGCTCATGCACATTGTTGCCACAGTGCCCTCTGCCGGCGGTACCGTAACAGAACCCCCCTCCAATGGGGTTCTGGGCCCCTGTTTAATCTGTCTCTTGATGCATTGGAAAACAAGGCGGCGTCCACCGGGCAACAGATAGGCGGAGCATCACCCCCAGTGGGACTGAAGCTCGGGGCAATGTCCTCAGTGGGACTGGAATACTGGGCGACGTCCTCTGTGGAGCAAGGAAACAAAGTGACGTCCTCATCGGCGCAGGCAAACAGAGCACTGTACTAAGTGGGGCAGGCAAACGGAATGCCATACTCACCGGAGCAGTCAAACAGAGCGGCGTACTCAGTGGTGCAGGAAGGCAGAGGGACATCCTCTGCAGGACAGGACAGCAGGACAGCTTATTCGGCAGGGCAGGACAGAAGGACAGCTTCCTCGGCAGGACAGGGCAGCGGGACAGCTTCCCCAGCAGGACAGGGCAGCGGGACAGCTTTCCCAGCAGGACAGGGCAGCGGGACATCTTCCTCAGCGGCAGAGACCTCTCCGCGATTCTCTGGCTGGAGCTCGAGGTCGCCAGGTTAACCCTGGGCTGGGGCTCCGGAGCTGAGACCTTCCCACAGGTCTCAGGCTGGAGCTCTGAGGCCGCCAAGTTGACCTCAGACGGGCACCCAGAGGTCGCCAGGTTAACCTCGGGCTGGAGCTCCAGAGCTGAGCCCTCCCTATAGGTCTCGGGCTGGAGCTCTGAGGCCACGAAGTTGACCTCAGACGGGGACCCAGAGGTCGCCAGGTTAACCTCGGGCTGGAGATCCAGAGCTGAGACCTCCCCGTAGGTCTCGGGCTGGAGCTCTGAGGCCGCCAAGTTGACCTCAGACGGGAGCTCGAAACAGGACTTGGAAACAGGAAGTAAGCGCAGGAGAGCAGTCTTTATTGAGCCACTTAAATAAACACACGAGGAGGCAGGAAACCAGATCTAAACATAAAACTCTAACTCAAGCAAAGAGCGTGAAACTTAACTCAAACAGTTCTCCTTTAACTATAAACAAGACAGGAAACAATCCTCTAACAATTGCAGGAACACATCTAACTAGAGCAGGAACATCTCATTTAACTAGAGCAGGAACATCTCATTTAACAAGAGCAGGAACATCTCATTTAACAAGAGCAGGAACATCTCATTTAACAAGAGCAGGAACATCTCATTTAACAAGAGCAGGAACATCTCATTTAACAAGAGCAGGAACATCTCATTTAACTATAGCGTGCCATAAGCACTCTTATCTAGGGCATGGCATCAACATTCTTATCTATGACAGGGCTTAACTTTCTTGACTACGACAGGATGCAAACACTCAACTATGACAGGGTTTAAACTAAGTAACAGGAAGACAGACAGAGCATGGCAACATCACAACCTGGCACCATTATACATTCTGTCGTCTTCTCTGTTAGTCCATCTCCTCGTTACTTTACTTGGTTTGACGTTACGTTGCTTTACTTCAACACTTTAATGCTTTAACACTTTAATGCCACGTGATGTGCGCAGCACCACGAGGGGTTTAAGTAAACAGTCTCTTGATTGCTGACAGCTGCTGACACTTAACCCAGCTTTAGCGTCCATGCGCACTTCAATCACGTGCACATTCTCGAGCTGCTCGTGTACGTTGTCGCCACAGCGCCATCTGCCGGCGGTACCGTAACACCTTCCATTTATGGAGAATAGAGCAGAATAGTGGTGATGGTCTTATGGTATACTTTGAATTGGTTATAAAGTTATAACCAAGATAAGGTCTTGAAGGCTTTAGTTTTACAGTATTTTGAGACGGGTTACATTAAGGCATTAAATTTTACCACAATATCTTTTAATAATATGAGCTAAATGAAGATACAGCAGTGTTTGAAAGTTTGCAAAACCTTTAGAATATTCTACATTTGTGCATAAATATGACCTAAAACATCATTAGATTTTCACACAAGTCCTAATAGTACATAAAGAGAGCCCAATTAAACAAAAAAAGACAAAAATAGCATACTTGGTCATTTATTTATTGAGGAAAATTGTCCAATATTATCTGTATGTGTAAATATATATATACACATATATACACATATGGCGAAAATATGTGAACCTTTGCTTTCAGTATCTGGTGTGACCCCCTTTTGCAGCAATAACTACAACTAAACATTTACGGTAACTGTTGATCAGTCCTGCACATCGAAAGGACTTTTAGCCCATTCCTCAGTACAAAAAAGCTTCAAATCTGGGATGTTGGTAGGTTTCCTCACAAGAACTGCTTTCTTCAGGTCCTACCACAACATTTCTATTGGATTAATAGCAGGACATGGGCTTTTCTAAAACCATTCTAAAACTTTACTCTTCTTTAACTATTCTTTGGTAGAACGACTTGTGTGCTTAGAGTCGTTGTCTTGCTGCATGACCCACTTTCTCTTGAGATTCAGTTCACACACAGATGTCCTGACATTTTCCTTTAGAATTCGTTGGTATAATTCAGAATTCATTGTTCCATCAATGATGGCAAGCCACCCTGGCCTAGATGCATCAAAACAGGCCCAAACAACAATACTACCACCATCATATTTCACGGCTAGGATAAGGTTCCTATGCTGGAATGCAGTGCTTTCTTTTTTACAAATGCTTCTTATTTAAACCAAAATGTTCTTTGCATCATGACAACAAATTTTAGTTTGTGATAGAGGCAGTAATTAACTACAGGTCAGAAGTCACTTACTGCTTTTATCATAGGAGAAAAAACACCCAACTGAATACTATATTTACATATTTGGATAAAATCTATTCATGCATACCAACTGTACCAACATGATGGATCTAGGTGGTTCTTCAAATCTGGTCCTCGAAGTCCACTGTCCTGCAGATGTTACCTCCAATCTCAAACTCACAGTTTTCAAAGCAGAAAACTACTATAGGGTACTTATTTCTGTGACAATTTCAGGTCCGTATCTGGTCCCCGACCAGAGACATTCAAACCAGAAAGTGAGGGAATTTTTTTAAATTATTAATAATAAAAATTATTATTGCACTCTCTCACCTCCATAAAAAGGGAGTCTGAAGCCTGAAGTGTTCTGCATGCACACTATAGTTACCTAGGTATCCCCTTAAAAATAGAAGAATGACACTTAAACCCTTCCCATTATAAATTGACCCTAAAAGTGGAAGTGTGAGCAATCTTGAGCATTACATTTGGACTTAAGTTCTAAGTCTAAGGAGAATGTGCAACATGTTTATATATGTGCATGTACCTTATGTGCTCTAATAGCTGTTTTTGTTCCAAGGAGATTGAGGTTTCGGTAAACAGCTGTAGAACCAAAATTTGTTTTGTGCCATGACACAAAGATGGCCGTCATAGTTAAACCAAGTATAATTTAAAAAACGGTCACACAACCTGCTGTCACGTAATGTAGGCACAGGACAGAAGCAAGTGCAGGTATGGCACTTTAATGAAACAACAACAAGTCTAAAGGATAATGCAGAAGAAAATAATCATGAACACGCAGAGGTCAGGCGATCAGGCAAACAGCACAAACAGGGCAGGGCAAAGAGACGAAGTCATAAACATAAGCAAAGTCAAAACACCAGAATAAATAGACACAATCTAAGGCTTAGTAATGACAGAGACAAGGCAACTGAGCATATACTTACATACACAAAAACCTAGTGCCTGAACAGTCTCTATTATAGTGTGGTGTGATGTTGTTTGTGATCAGGAACAGGTGTGTATGATTAGTCCTTATGAGAAGGTGATGTGTCTGTGTGTTACATTGGGAAGTGTAGTCCTCTTCAGCCATGTTTGTAGTTGTTGGTGCATTCTGGGAAATGGAGTCGCTGGTTTGCTGTGATATGACACCTGCATTGGACCACTTCAGATGGAATGACCCACCTGATATTTCACCTTCAAATTAACTGTTAATCCTAGACGTTCACATACTTTTGCCATTCACAGATATGTAATATTTGATAATTTTCTTCAATAAATAAGTAACCAAGAATAATATTTTTATCTCTTTTGTTTAAGTGGGTTCTCTTTGTCTACTTGTATGAAAAACTGATGATGTTATAGGTCATATTAATACAGATATACAGAACAATATATTTATTTATTTATTTATTTTAACTATTCTGAATATGTAACACTGTTATGTGTTATTTCCCAACTCATTTAGCCAAAAATTCTTTTGAATTCTCTAAATGAAGTCTGTTTATTCTTTTAGGGAACCAATAAACACACAAATCATGACCCAACTCACAACGAAAAGTATATCGTAAAAGAGACAGGTGGGTTTTCACCTCTTTAAACTCTCTCTCTCTCTTCTTCTTCTCTAGCTGTTGAAAATCCCTAAAAGTGCACAACAAAGATTTCTCATTATTTCTTCATTATTTCTCATTTCTCATACTGATGTGACTTACAGAAGTTTACAATAGAACTCGACAATATTGATGAAGTATCTGGACAGTCCAGACATGGCCATCTGTCTATCATAGTGCATTGGAGTTAAAGTTAATTAATATGTGCTCAAACTGCAGAGTTTCAGCTACCTTAGGGTTAAGGTAGTTGCAACACTGTAGGGTTGGTGTGAATTGTAGTTAGTATTACAACTGTCATTATAATTTTTAAAATATATATATATATATATATATATATATATATATATATATATATACATACATACATACATACATACATATATATATATATATATATATATATATATATATATATATATATATATATATATATATATATATATATATATATATGTGTGTGTGTGTGTGTATATATATATATATATATATATATATATATATATATATATATATATATATATATATATATATATATATGTATATATATATGTATGGTGTTTTTTTTACAAGTTTACATGAGCAGAATGAAACAAGGCAACAAGCTGTGTTTGGCCTGCAGCACTTGAGCATGACACCTGTGCTGTACTTACGAAGTACAATAACTAGTGTACATTTGTGAGGCACCATTTTAGGCACTCCAGATATAGCCAGGAGTAACTGACTGTAATGATTGTCAGCTAGCTTGTGCAATTGTGCATCTTTCATGAACAACTGTTTTGTGATGATAAACACTTGATTATGTTCTGTCTATGAAAAAATCAGCAAACTCACCAAACTGCAAAACATCTAAAATGACATTATTTAGAAAAACATAAAGAGTGCAAGACCAATTTTAGCAAGCTGCCTGTCTTAGTATCCTGTGTTAGTGTAGTTTAATCCCATCACTTTATTTCTATGTTCACAGATCAAAATGAGGATTTTTCAGGCCTGTGCAGATGTGAACCCAAGATATTTGGACAATGAAAAAACTCCATTGGTACAGAACATCAAGTATTACAGTGCTTCCTCTGCTTTCAAAGCACTGACATTCTTTAAATCCTAATTCTAAGAATCACTTGAAACTGATGGTAGTGTTTATATTTGGGTGACCTGGTAAATGAACAACTTAACCTTGGACTAATAATAATTCTAATTTGTTTCTAACTTTTTGTGTTTCTTAAATTTCCATGGTATTCTAAGTCTGGTGTTTGGATGTATAAGAGCTGTTTATTTGGTAGAAGGCAGTCTTCTTTATTCTGGGATTATCTCTCTGTGAGATTTAAACTGGGTAGAATGCAGCTATGCCATTTTGTCAGTTTGGTTATCCAGGTCTGACATTTTTGCAGTTTTAAAAAAATACATTTTATAGATTCTTCTAACACTTCAAAAGCTATGTATCGCTTAACATTTCAGTTTGAAGTGGATTTACAAAGCTCTGTTCATATTTACTAAATGCACAAATGAGTTTCCTATATTAAAAGATGTTTATTAAAATGTTTCTCAAACAGTAAGGAACTAGAAATCTTATTTGCCACAAAAACTACAATGTCTGTTGTTAATTATCTTGAAATATTTTGTGCTTCTTATATTTTGTGGTTACTATAAATTTACAAATTTCAAACCCATGTTGGATTTTTTCTGATTTCGATGTGTCATATGTAAATTGGACAAGAATTTTTAAGGGATTAGTTATGGTCAGGATTATCACAAATGATCATCTATCTCAGGACAGTTAAATACAATACCATCTCAAAATTGCAATTTAGTTCAACATACTTTAAAGCCTAATAGGCATCTGAATGTGGCATAGCCTATATATAGTTTTTGCAGTTATCACTGTATTTGAAGTCATTTAATAGCCACAGATGGGTAACAGGAAAGACATGTGACTGGTACTTAGAGAAGGTTCACTGTAAATCAATTTAAAGTTCTGACTAACCTCCTAATTATCTTATGATGAAACATTTCTCTGCTGATGGAAGTGGTCTGTTCCTGGATGACAATGTCTCTATGCATAGGACACGATTTATACTGATGATGTAAATCATATGCTATGGTACTCACAGTCACCAGATCTCAACTCAACTGAACACATGCGCATGATTTTGGAGCATGAATGTGTTACACAGTGCTTGTGCAGGGAAAACCACCCTCTGGTCCAACAGTGGTATCTAACGGTGTGGCAGAAGGCTTCTTACGTGTTGCTGTCTTTCCTTTGTAATATATTAACATTTGAATTAATAATATGTCAACATTAAACATGATCCTCTTTTTACTTTAACTGACTCCAATTATGAATGATTCTAAGAGATATTAAAATTCCAATCTCTATCATTAAATTTATGTTGACATTTGATTATCCTATTTAACCCTTTACTTAGATTATGCTCGTTTGTTTGGATTCTATGTCGCTTAAAGTCTCGTGCTGGCCATGTATGCGGATCACATGGTCACAAAACCGCCAGTCTTGGTCATTAAACAAAGGTATTTGACTAATATTATTCATATGGCCACCCAGGCTTGCCCTTTTTCTAAAAAAAAAAAAGTACTTTCTTTAGTTCCCATAGATCTGTACACACTTAATTAGAATAACATTATCTCTAGACAGAGGTCATGACCACTATTATCAGAAAAAGTCGACTAATTTTACTTTTCTATAATAGCAACTTTGTATAATCATGACATGGTTTGCCATGTACACTTAACTAGAACAATATTACAATAATCAGAGGTTAAGGCTCACCCTATTTGACCGTATTGGTCAATCAACACTATGTTGTTCTAAATGGAAATTCCTTTTAGCCTTTACAGTCTAAGTATACTTAACTAAAGCCAAGCTGTTAGCCTGGACTCTAAGATTTCAGTCGGCATGCCCCAATGCTCCACCTAAACCTGGATTTTAGAGTGTACTAACCTGGTCGCAGATTTGCGGTAACATGGACTTCATGTAATCTACTAGAGCCAATAATTTCAGGGTACGTCAGAATAAATTCAAACATAACAATTTATTTACCAGGTAATTCCAATAATAATTCTTAATCCAATTCAAAAGATAACAAGCTGTGATAAAAAAAATATATATAAAAACATCACATTAAACACAAACAAGAGAATTAGAGATGTTTATCTGGCAATGAAACTACACACAACAATTGTGCAGGAGATCTGCCTACACATTCCCTAAATATTTGGCCAGCTCTCTCTAAATACCCAGATACTCTGTATGTCCACCAAATAGTGTTGCTTGTGATTAGAATTTGGGCCACTATTAAGGGGGTCAGTTGGCATTTGGCATGCAATATTTTCCTACCCCAGTTAGCAAAATACATTCGGGCCAGTTCCCGTTAGATTCTCACCTCCCGGAGACTTTCCACTCAGCCCACTTACATCTGCCATGCTTGACACGGATGCCTGTGGACTCACTGCCTGATTCTGGCCCAAATCAATCAGGCCAGATGCGGCAGTCGGTAACTGGCCGACACTGCCACAGTCACGCCAGACTCGGCCCGTCAATAATGCACACAGGGCACCGGATCTGGCACGATTTTTTTTGGTAGAATTAAATTTATACCTTCATTATTTTTTAAAATAATCTGTGTAACTACTTGTGTTGTATTACAGTAAATGTATAATGTCAACCTGTATATATTCCGGCATCAGGTGGAAAAATTTCCATATATATATTTATATATATATATATATATATATATATATATATATATATTTATGTGTGTGTGTGTGTGTGTGTGTGTGTGTATATATATATATATATATATATATATACACAGTATCTCACAAAAGTGAGTACATCCCTCACATTTTTTTAAATATTTGATTATATCTTTTAATGTGACAACACTGAAGAAATGACACTTTGCTACAATGTAAAGTAGTGAGTGTACAGCTTGTATAACAGTGTACATTTGCTGTCCCCTCAAAATAACTCAACACACATCCATTAATGTCTAAACCGCTGGCAACAAAAGTGAGTACACCCCTAAGTAATCAAATATTTACAAAAATGTGAGGGGTGTACTCACTTTTGCGATATACTGAACATATATATATATATATATATATATATACACAAACACACACACACACACACACACACACACACACACACAGTGGGGGACTAAGTTCTAAAGATGCTTGCCATGAAGGGGTTAAATAATTTGGAAACTGGAGAAATCATTATAATTTGCTTTTTCAGTTGAATTTGGGGAAACCACTTGAAAAATTTGTTGTGTTGAACAATTTAAATTGCTTTTGTTTGATTTGTTCATTGCAAACAGTTGAAAGTCTGTAAATTTTGACAATAAACCTGATTTGCAATGAGGTTGAATAATTTTGATGGCAACTGATTTTATATATATATATATATATATATATATATATATATATATATATATATATATATATATATATATATATAGTGGGGCAAATAAGTATTGGACGTGTCAACATTTTTTTCAGAAAATATATTTCCAATGAGGCTATTCACATGAAATTTTCACCAGACATCAGTATTAACTCAAGAAATCCGGAAATATAAAGAATTCACAACATTAAAGTCCATAAATAAAGTTATGTGTAATAAAGTGGAAATATATTTAATGATAATGATAATGAGTCTTTATTGGTCACATATTCATATGCAAAATTATTTTCTTCGCATATCCCAGCATGTTAGGAAGCTGGGGTCAGAGCACAAGGTCAGCCATGATACAGCACCCCTGGAGCAGAGAGGATTACGGACCTTGCTCAAGGGCCCAACAGCGGAAGCTTGGCAGTGCTGGGGCTTGAACCCCCAGCCTTCCGATCAGTAACCGCCAAGGCACCACAGTAAAAAATGTTGACGTGTCCGATACTTATTTCTCCCACTGTATTAGCGGTGTAACGATTCAATACGGATCACGATACAGGGTTCACGAACCGATATGCATCATGATATTTTGAACAAATTTTAAAAATTGAAACTGAAATTCAAATAACAAATTTATTTCCAAAACATTAAGGGTTTGCTTGCGTGTGTGTGTGTGTGTGTGTGTGTGTGTGTGTGTGTGTGTGAGTGTGTATGTGTGTGTATGTATATATATATATATATATATATATATATATATATATATATATATATATATATATATATATATATATATATATATATATAATTCTTGGTATTTTCCATCTCATCCCTCGGCATCCCACTACAAGTGTTAAAGGGCTAAAGTCTGGAATCATCCTATCACCATTGTCATCCCATTTTCTACAGTGGAAATGGATTCTGTATCCTAATCCAGCTCTAATCCAACATATCTACACCAAATGATTAGATGAACTGATCAATTTGAGTGAGAGAGAGAGAGAAATTACACCACCAGAATAAAGATGTAAATTTGTAGAAATCTCATGGACATCTACTGCCACGAGCTATTATATACAATAGTTTCAACAGACTATTAATTTTTTAAATGGTGGGGACAAAATCAGAGTTAGGGACCCCTGCATTCTCACACCAATTTGTACCTATGATCAGAAGTGCATTACATTTACAATATTTTATTACTATTTGAATAATACATTGACATTTTCATTATAATTCCTTTTCACAATATTTTCAGTAAACTGTCCTAACGATTGCAAGGGTACAAAAGCAAGTATAAAAGCATCACTGCACCAAGGCAGTGCAGTGTGCATGCCACTTGCTGTGACTCATATAGACTATCTGCCCCAATCATCTTTTGTAATCAAGACCGCAGGCATTTGACCATTCACACACTGCTAGGGCTGAATTAAGAGAGTGACGAGTATTCATGGTTTACCAGGCTTTACAGTAGTGCATTGTTCATAATCTTATTTTCCTCTTATAGATATCAGTGCTTGTTGCACTTCTTATCTGTCACATGTCAGCTCTCTTCCATCTGTGAGTTAATGCTTCTTGGTTTTTAAGGTAAGGCTTTCTCTTATAAAATATAAATATGATATATTGTTTATTGAATTCTCCTGTACATTCAAATAGATTTTATTATTTATAATTTGGTTGGTCACTTTGAGTGATTGAGCTAGCTCAGCTCAATCACAAAAACTTATAGTAGAGCTACAAAATATTTTGTTATATTGTAACATAGGGAATGATTATTCAGGAACTATTCAAAATGAAACAAAATCTCCCAATCATGTATTTATAGAAAAACAAGAGATGAGTTCACACTTATAGTTGTGAATTGTGAACCTCTACAATGTTCATGTAAGTCCAGCTGAAAATGAGTAAACACTGTAAGAGTTAAATGAAATAGAAAAAGAAACCTTTTTTGTCATACATGCATTACTGTACAGTGGAATTATTTTCTTTGCATATCCCAGTTTGTTAGGGATGTTCTATAATAAGGATGTTCTTATAAATTCTGAATGAGAATAATATAAATAGTTTATCTTTGTGCAAAGTTTAAATTGTTACAACACATTTTTGAAAATATCAGCTGCTTAGTAAAATAGCACTTGTTCATCACTGAATATTCAAAAAGGGTGTTACTACTTAAATCTCTTGGGGTAGATGAGGCATCTCTGATCAGAGGAGATTCAGAGGCTTCAGTTACACTGTGTGCAATTCAGTAAGATGTAATGGTGTAATTAAGGTACTGTCCTTAATGTAAATTTAATTCATGCATAGTTTGAATTTGAAAATGGCATCCTGAAGTACATGCTTTATATCAATTAAATTTGACAGATAGTGAGAGATATGAAGATAGGGTGTGAAGCTGTGTGCATTTCCTAGTGGTTTGCAGGGTAATCAATAATACTGTCAGTGCTGGTTATTGACTTCTCCAAGAGCTGCTGTTCATTCAGCATGAAGGACGGTGATCTGATGATATTGTGGATACACATGTAATATTGCCTCATAGGAATGCCTGCATGTGAGTGCTCTTTTCTATAGAAAAATCTCTACTTTGTTTATTGTACTTGTTCTTGGTTTTATTATTTTAAAGGGACCATATTCTTTAATTCATTTATATTTCATTGTCTGAATAAGCTGTACTGATTATTTGCTATGTAAGGCAAGACATCCTTTGGGGGTGGGGGGTGGGGGTTGGTGGGGGGTTATATGACAGTGGGGGCCCTGTTTTAATTACATATTCATTGGCTTTTCCTCACATTGATCTGGTGAGGCTGTATGTCCACATGCTGCTCGGCATGGTCACAACGCAGTTATTTCTGAGCCTGTCTTTATATCTTCTATACATTATAGAAGCAGATTTGCCATGAGATTTCCCACTTAAATTCCTTTTTGCCTACACAACCTCCATGTAACACTTCTCCTAGGTTCTTTGGGTTCACTGTGAGTCCCGCCTGCCTCAGCTATCTCAGGACAGCCCTCAAATGCTGTATGTGCCGCTGCCAATCATTACTAGATGATAATGTCTTCCCAATAAGCAGCAGCATAAGCAGCGTCTTAGCAAACATGTCCGTGCGGGCTCACAATAGGTAGGTGTGGGTTTACTGTGGAGCAGTGTGGACAAGGATAACCCATACTAATCACACATGTGGGTTAGCCCAAGCAGGGCCTACAGCAGTTTTGCCCTTTCATGTTCAGCTGTGAATAACAGAAAAGATAATTCCCTTTATCTTCATTATAATGTCACAATTTGTCAACATTATTTTGCACTGCACAAGTACTCACAAATGTGTAGTCAAAAGAGGCATCCACCGCTAGGTAAAATGCAGGCTATAAATGGAAAAAAAATAGTATGAGGATCAAATACTGCCAGGAATTATAAACAATCAAAGATATATCTTACCATTAACACATTCTGCTCCACACTCCCACACAATGCTGGGTTATTTTTTCTACCCAAATGCTGGGTTGAGCCTTTTGGGTCATTTAGTTAGGTTATTTTCTCAGTCTTATTTGGGTAGTTTTGTGTAACCCAACTGCTGGGTTAGTGGCTGGGTCATTTTCACTGACAGTTTAATCAACACTTCTCCCCCACCCCGACACATCAGCCCAGATCCTTGAGTCAAATCAACTGAGCTCGGCTGTTGAATTCACCTCAAGTGTAGGTAGCAGTTTTCACACAGACAGACTGTTAGATTTATTTGGAGAAACACACTCAGAAAGGATGTGTTTATAAATACACTCAGAATGTGTTAAATTATCCAATAAATGTGTTAAAAAAAAAAAAAATCACACCAGTGACCAACACAACATGTGTTAAATTATTTTCCAAACACGTTGCAGACTGCGCTGCAAACATCATCATCCAAATCTTAATATGCCTCAAAGTGAACGTTCGCTGCTTTGACCTTTTGATTGTCACCGCGGAGTCGGGAGTCCTGATGCAAGGAAACCAAATGACCACAGGTATGCTAGTGTTCATCACTATTTAGCGTTAATGCTGCTGAAAATGCCTGGCCGAGTTTGTGATATTTAGGCAGGGAGCTCTCGAAAATGTATTCATTGGAAAACAGTAACTCAGCAAGTGATGATTAACTTTACCTATCGCGACGGTTTCAAAAGTGAATACCATGTACTACTTCCTCAGTGTTGGCGTTACACGACTAGTGTCGTGTGTTTATGTTGGCTGTGAAATATGAACTGAGGTTACTTTATAATTCTCTGGATCTGCATCTTATCTGAGGCTCTGAGTTTGGGTTAGCTAGGTGGATGCTGTCACCATTGCTTTCACCAGTAGGGATGAGTGATGCTAACCTAGACGCACCTGAGATAATAACATTACTTTAGCATACAGCTTGTGGTAATGTTAGACATTCCCATTCCCTTTTTGAAAGTTAACAATAACCTTGCATTACAGCTGTTCATAATGATGCAAGTCTTTTGGGCAAGGCAAGCTGTAGTAATTAGCATTAGAAGGATGGCTTAGGGCCACGTTTCTTCATGTATTCAGCAAATGTTAGTATTGGTTAACAAGTACAGAATGTCAGAGGCAAATGGAATTAGCTAGCTCAGTAATGTCAAAGCAAAAAATTCTTCACAAAGTTAACTTGACAAAAAGAGAGACTGGGGGTTACAGTAGGTTGTAATGCTTTCCACTATCTCTATAATGTTGGTTGACCTAATTAGGTTATGCAAAAAAAATGTCTGTGAGGTGTTAAAGGCTGGAAAATAAATATTCACAAGTTAGCTAGATTTTCCTGGTGAGTCTACAGCACCATTTTGTTCATTAGGAGAGTGGAAGTTACATCTCACACAATTTAAGATTCTGTAATGCAATTTCTCATTTAAAGCCCAAAGGTATTTGTCCATATTTTCTGGCTAACGTCTAACCAACATTTTTTGCTCTTTTACAGCTTTTCAAATGGAAGGGAGTGGGACTCTTTTCTTCCCAGATGGCAGGGAGATTTGTAAGAAGCAAAACCAACACCAATTCTTACAATCTGTCAAATGTTTAAATGATTTTAATAAATGTCACCTGAATTTCCTGCAATTGTCTGTTTATTTTGTGAGCATTTTAGTAGAATTTTAGCATACAAACAAATTGCATTTTAGGATGATTGTAAGGAGAAAAGTATAAACAACACATCTGTGTTATTTTTGTGTTATTTTTTAACACATCTTTGTGTGGAATTGTGTACTAATACACTGATTGTGTTAAAAGCAACACAAAATGTGTTGTCCTTAACTAAACACGCAGGTGTTTTAAAAATTAACACATGATTGAGTGAAGGTTCGTATCAATATATTTATTCATAAAACCATCACTACACTGGAAAAAGCTAAATGTGCAATAACAGTCCAGTTTACATGACACTAAATGCAATGCTATCTTTGTTAGCTTTGGCTAACTTGGTTGTAATGCCCACTGGATAGTAAGTTGGTTACTCAGTTTTCTGGATGTTTTAAACATCTCCTTTTGATCAAAATCTGACATTTTCGTCTTAAATATGTGACTTATTTGAGTCATTTACTTCAAAGTCTATATATAAACACCACTTTAGAAGCTCTAGCAATACATTTCTGAACACCTTCTTGTGTATAAATAAATGAGATACCATGTTGACATATTTGTTTATAATGTGGTATGTTTGACATTCTCAAAGGGTACAAATAACCCGGAAAATATTAACCCATTTATGAAATAAAATTAACCCAGCATTTTTGTTAAAATTAAACCTTTGGGTTGAAAAACAACCCATTTGCTGGGTTAAAATTAATAACCCAACTTGATGGGTTAGTTTAGCCCAAACTGTTTTTAACCCAGTGTTTTTTAGAGTGTAATGATGTTTATACTCAAGTTCCTTTTAATATGCTTGGAACTGCTTGGTGGCCATGGCACTGACCATGGCCTCTGGGAGAACAGACCCTGGCCCGGGAACCTCCACCTCTCCCCGGGACAAACCTGGTGACCGTGGCAAAAGCCCTAACCCTAAGCCTAACCCTGGCCTCTGGGAGAACTGACCCCGGACCAGGAGGACACAGTTATAGAAGAGAAATGATTTATAATCACACTATCCAGTGTCACCATGCCCAGACTGGCCATTGGTAGCACTGGGACAATTCCCGTTGGCATGACGACTGATATGGCCTGCTGCCCTGCTGTTTTTTTTTATTTCATTTTTTAATTAACCAATTCATTTATGTATTTAATCATTATTGTTCTATATTATTGGTGCCGAATGTATTCAAATTATCTTTTCTGAATTCGGCACTCGATAATAAATCAATAATAAACCATTAATCTCTTAGTCTTGACTTGCAACACTACCATTCGTCTCAGCTCTGGCAAACAGTTCGAACAGAGTCAACAATGCAGAGGATGGAGAGGAAGAGGCCAGGTGCAGCAGAGAGGAAAAGGGCACACAAAAGGAAACTTAGCGAATCAAGTATTAACCACAATTTCACTACTAGATTGAAAGTTTACTTTTTATAGCTCCTCATACACTGTTCATCGAACTCTAACCTAAAACATGTCACAAAGCTTTTGCTGATCATGGGGTCGTAATTGGCTTGACCCCGGTATTGCTGCTTGCAGCTATATTTATTAGGGGTCAAGCCCCGAAGAGGCGAAGACCCCTGTTGTTTTTGTTAGTTTTCTTCTTCTTCTTCTTCTTCTTCTTCTTCTTCTTCTTCTTTTTCTTCTGCTTCTTTTTCTTCTTCTTCTTTTTTTTCTCGAAAAAGATTCATCTACTGGGCCTTTCTGTAAATTACATCATTAATTGTTGTTACATGCGAAAAGTGAGCGTCTTTTTGTGCATTGTGAATGACTCATGGAATCATTTACTCAACCAATTCGCTCAAACATTGAATCATTCACAACTAAAACATATCTTATTATCCTTAAATGAGCATGCCTATGTACATGTCTACTAAAAGAGTGTTTAAGCAGTATGTTTTCCCACTCAATGCAGATCTACCATTTTGCAAATAAATGTTGTCAGGTACATAACCTGCAGAATTTTTTTTTTCAGAAAATAAAATGTTGTCCTGCAGGACAGATTAAGTGCTTGGGAACTTAATTTCTGCAGGAGGTCCTTCAGGATTTATAAAATCCTGCAGGATTTTCCCCTTGTGCAGCTAGTGTGCTGGAAATTCCTGCATGTTTCTATTGTACTGAAGGCTCCATCCTAAAACCTATAGGAATATCCTGGTCAGGTTTTTTGTAACCTGGGTATGTTGGTGATGTCACTTGCAACCATAAAGCCCATTATATTAAAAACTTATAATAGGCTACCGATTAAGGTCAAATTAATTATGCTTCAACAAACGCGTACAAACATGTAGTGCCCCCTACTGACCGGCATGTGCAGCTGCATGTCAGTGTCGAATTTTGCACGGGTAAGCACCACTCACATTTTCTTCAGAAAATATAAATTCTATTTCTTCTTCTTCTACTTCTTCTTCTTCTTCTTCTTCTTCTTCTTCTTATTATTATTATTATTATTATTATTATTATTATTATAGACAATGATAAAATTAGTTTAAGGGCAGTTATAATTACCACTTATATATGTGCCAGTTTATGGAGGACTGTCATTTATATCTCTGTCTTTTTTGTCTCTCTTGTTCTCCATCTTGACAGAATGGACTATGAATATCATCACAGCAGCAAAAGAAGCAGATGCGGTAAAGACAATGATGGTGGGATGCCCTATTGCACTTTTTACTGTAGTGTAATATATTAAGATGTTTTGGATTTCCATTGTATTCAAGGGTAATAACACTGACTATATTGACTGTCAAGTGCAATAACTATATAGTGCTGGTATAAGTACAGGATTAAAGTTGATCAGTTGTTGCAACTTGCTGCAGCTGTGAGCAGAATATAGACAAGGCAGAGACAGGATTTGTACAAAAAGAGTGAATTTATTAAAGTGAGGGAAACATGGCGGTGTGGGTGTAGGTAGTGTGAGAAGTGCTAGCTTGGAGGGTCATGGGCCATGTTGGGGCACTAAGGAGACGTGTGTCAATGGGCGCTGCATGCCAGGTGTAGTGGAGCGGGCTGAGGGTGGCAGTGTCAAGAGGTCTGGGGCTTTCCCGTGGGTGCCGGGGGTGAGAGCTCTTGCCACGGCACAGGTGGCGAATGTGGCTGTTGTTGCTGTCATTGGTCTCTGCAATAAAAAGACAGTCGCTGTTAGTAGAGACAAAGAAATTGCTCACCTCGCTGCAGTTGCAGGGCCCTTTTATACTCTCATGTGATCTCTTTGAGAGTGATGAGCCACCACAGTCACCCCTTTTTGGTTTTAGCTCTATTACATCACCCCACCCCTTAGCCATGTGCTCACTCACCATCCACAACAGTGGTGTTGAAGTGCCACTATCCTTTCAGCGCCCAGTCGACTATTGTGCGAGGAGTGTGTGTGTGTGTGTGTGTGTGTGTGTGTGTGTGTGTGTGTGTGTATATATATATATATATATATATATATATATATATATATATATATAGTATCTCACAAAAGTGAGTACACCCCTCACTTTTTTGTAAATTTTTGATTACATCTTTTCATGTGACAACACTGAAGAAATGACACTTTGCTATAATGTAAAGTAGTGAGTGTACAGCCTGTATAACAGTGTAAATTTACTGTCCCCTCTAAATAACTCACCACACAGCCATTAATGTCTAAACCACTGGCAACAAAAGTGAATACACCTCTAAGTGAAAATGTCCAAATTATTTTGAGGGGACAGTAAATTTACACTGTTATACAAGCTGTACACTCACTACTTTACATTGTAGCAAAGTGTCATTTCTTCAGTGTTGTCACATGAAAAGATATAATCAAACATTTACAAAAATGTGAGGGGTGTAGTCACTTTTGTGAGATACTGTATATATACACTCCTCGCACAATAGTCGACTGGGCGCTGAAAGGACAGTGGCACTTCAACCCCACTGTTATATATATATATATATATGTGTGTTTGTGTGTGTGTGTGTGTGTGTGTGTGTGTGTGTGCATGTGTGTGCCCTCCACTAATATTGGTACCCTTGGTAAATATGAACAAAGAAGTCGTAAAAAAAATTTTTATTATTTAATCTTTCGATATTTTGTTAAAACAATTCATGGATATCAAACAATTACAAACAAAACACAGTGTTATCAAAAAATATATTTGTTAAATATAGGTGTGCAACAATTAATGGCACCCTTTTAGTCAATACTTTGTGCTACCTCTGCCAAGATAACAGCTCTGAGTCTTCTCCTGTCATGGCTGATGAGGTTGGAGAATACATGGCAAAGGTCCTGAGACCATTTCTCCATACAGAATCTCTCTAGATCCTTCAAATTTCAAGGTCCACGCTGGTGGATTCTCCTCTTCAGGTCACCCCACAGGTTTTCTGTGGGGTTCAAGTCAGGGGACTGGGATGGCCATGGCAGGACCTTGATTTTTGTGGTCAGTAAATCATTTTTGTCCTGATTTTGATCTATATTTTGGATCACTGTCCAACCACTGCCCTTTTTAAGCTTTCTGGCAGAGGCAGTCAGGTTTTCATTTAATGTCTATTGATATTTGATAGCGTCCATGATGCAGTGTATCCTAACAAAATTTCCAGGTCCTCTGTCAGAAAAACAGCCCCAAAACATTAAAGAGCCACCACCATATTTAATCGTGGGAATGACGTACTTTTCCATATGGCTACCTCTCTGTGTGTGCCAAAACCACCTATTGTGTTTATTTGCAAAAAGCTCTATTTTGGTTTCATCTGACCATAGAACCGGATCCCATTTGATGTTCCTGTAGTGTCTGGCAAACTGAAGATGCTTGATTTTGTTTTTGGATGATAGTAGAGGCTTTTGTCTTGAAACCCTTCCAAACAACCTGTAGTGATGTCGGTGACTTCGGATTGTAGTTTTGGAGACTTTCTGACCCGAAGAAGCAACTAACTTCTGCAATTCTCCAGCTGTGATCCTTGGAGATTTTTTGGCCACTCAAACCATCCTCTTCACAATGTGTTGAGACAATATAGACACAAGTCCAATTGCAGGTTGATTCATAACATTGACTGGATCTTCTTAATTATTGCCCTGATGGTGGAAATTGGCATTTTCAATGCTTTTGCAATTTTCTTATAGCCACATCCCATTTTGTGAAGCTCAACAACATTTTACTGCACTTCACAGCTATATTCCATGAACTTAAACATTGTAATGTTTAACCACAACTACTAGTCCAGGCTATTGTTATCTCAAAACTGGACTACTGCAACTCACTACTCTCGGGCCTCCCAGCCAGCTCCATCAAAATTCTTCAAGTGATTCAGAATGCAGAAGCACGCCTCTTCTTCAAAAAGCCCAAGAGAACCCATGTCACACGCGTCTTCATCTCCCTCTACTGGCTTCCTGTAGCTACCCAGATCAAATTCAAGGCCTTGATGCTCATCTACAAGACCTTGTCTGGAACAGCACCCTCCTACCTCAACTGTCTCCTGAAGGCTTACGTTCCCTCATGCAATCTGCGATCAATCAACGACCGATGCTGTAGAACCTACTCAGCGTGGCTCAAGGTCCCTTTGAAGAACCTTCAAACTAACTGTTCCTCAGTGGTAGAATGAACTTCCAACGTCAATCCGGACCGCAGAATCTGTCACCATCTTCAGGAAACAGCTAAAGACCCACCTCTACTGTGAACACCTAACCAACCCATAAATAAATAAATAAATAAATAAATAAATAAATAAATAAACCTCACTCTGGCACTTACAACTCTACTCTGCGCACTTTGCTTCTTCTGGAACTCAATTAAAGATTTTGTGTGGTAGCACTACTTGTATTGTTCTCTGTTTGATACCACTTTGCTTGTATTATCTCATTTGTAAATCACTTTGGATAAAAGCGCCTGCAAAATTAATAAATATAAATGTGATGAATGACTAAGGGAATTTGGCCTATGTGTTACATTACATTTATACCTATGTGAAACAATTTCCTGATTCTAGTCACCCAGTTCTACGAAAAAATATGTAAAATATTAATGGGGACATACTTCAAATATATTTTTCTCAATGAATTCATATAATTCCAATAATTGTTGCACACCTACAGTGAGGGAAAAAAGTATTTGATCCCCTGCTGATTTTGTACGTTTGCCCAGTGACAAAGAAATGGTCAGTCTATAATTTTAATGGTAGATTTATTTGAAGTGAGAGACAGAATAACAACAACAAAAAGAAATCCAGAAAAACGCATGTCAAAAATGTTATAAATTGATTTGCATTTTTATGAGGGAAATATGTATTTGACCCCTCTGCAAAACATGACTTAGTACTTGATGGCAAAACCCTTGTTGGCAATCACAGAGGTCAGACGTTTCTTGTAGTTGGCCACCAGGTTTGCACACATCTCAGGAGAGATTTTGTCCCACTCCTCTTTGCAGATCTTCTCCAAGTCATTAAGGTTTCGAGGCTGACGTTTGGCAACTCGAACCTTCAGCTCCCCCCACAGATTTTCTATGGGATTAAGGTCTGGAGACTGGCTAGGCCACTCCAGGACCTTAATGTGCTTCTTCTTGAGCCACTCTTTTGTTGCCTTGGCCGTGTGTCTTGGGTCATTGTCATGCTGGAATACCCATCCACGACCCATTTTCAATGCCCTGGCTGAGGGAAGGAGGTTCTCACCCAAGATTTGACGGTACATGGCCCCGTCCATCGTCCCTTTGATGCGGTGAAGTTGTCCTGTCCCCTTAGCAGAAAAACACCCCCAAAGCATAATGTTTCCACCTGCATGTTTGACGGTGGGGATGGTGTTCTTGGGGTCATAGGCAGCATTCCTCCTCCTCCAAACACGGCGAGTTGAGTTGATGCCAAAGAGCTCCATTTTGGTCTCATCTGACCACAACACTTTCACCCAGTTGTCCTCTGAATCATTCAGATGTTCATTGGCAAACTTCAGACGGGCATGTATATGTGCTTTCTTGAGCAGGGGGACCTTGCGGGCGCTGCAGGATTTCAGTCCTTCATGGATTTCAGTCCTTCACAGCTGCCTTGAGATCATTGACAAGATCCTCCTGTGTAGTTCTGGGCTGATTCCTCACTGTTCTCATGATCATTGCAACTCCACGAGGTGAGATCTTGCATGGAGCCCCAGGCCGAGGGAGATTGACAGTTCTTTTGTGTTTCTTCCATTTGCGAATAATCGCACCAACTGTTGTCACCTTCTCACCAAGCTGCTTGGCAATGGTCTTGTAGCCCATTCCAGACTTGTGTAGGTCTACAATCTTGTCCCTGACATCCTTGGAGAGCTCTTTGGTCTTGGCCATGGTGGAGAGTTTGGAATCTGATTGATTGATTGCTTCTGTGGACAGGTGTCTTTTATACAGGTAACAAGCTGAGATTAGGAGCACTCCCTTTAAGAGTGTGCTCCTAATCTCAGCTCATTACCTGTATAAAAGACACCTGGGAGCCAGAAATCTTTCTGATTGAGAGGGGGTCAAATACTTATTTCCTCACTCATTAAAATGCAAATCAATTTATAACATTTTTGACATGCGTTTTTCTGGATTTTCTTGTTGTTATTCTGTCTCTCACTGCAAATAAATCTACCATTAAAATTATAGACATAGACATTATAGATTATAGATCGTTTCTTTGTCAGTGGGCAAACGTACAAAATCAGCAGGGTATCAAATACTTTTTTCCCCTCACTGTATATTTAACAAAGATATTTTTTTTGATAAATCTTTGTTGTGTTTGCAATTGTTTGAGATCCATGACAGCAAAGTATTTTTGTGAATTTTTTTAACAAAAGGTCAAATGGTTAAACAACAAAGTAATAACTTTTTTCTATTTTTTATTTTTTAATTTAAGTTTCTTGCTCTTCATCTTGCAAATCCAAAGTAATATACTGGATCGAAAAGACATCTATTGTTTGAGTTTTATTTATTTATTTGTTTGTTTGTTTCTTTAACATGCTTTTACAGTCTTTGTTTTCGTCCTCTCTCTTGGCTCAGAGCACCAGTCTGTTTACAGTGGTGTTCCAATGTCCCGAGGTTACAGAAAGAAGCAGTGCCAACGCAGACACACAACACGGCATGACCATGGGAGTCATGAAAGGCATGATCATGAGTGCCATGAGCAAGTGGTAAAGTATGATCTATACAATGAAGGACATGATTCAGATGAACAGCTCTCAGATGTGAACTCTAACAGTAAGTTAAATGCTTAATTTTTCAGAAATGTTTTGCTTAATTTAATTGTAATTATAGCTTGAAATTTTGATCACTTGATGTAAGATCATTATACGTGTCCTACTGGGGTCCTAACAAGACCTATATGCAACCTATGTCAATCATGTGGCCACATGTCTGATTACTTGAAGAAAATCCACTTTGGACTTCATTCACTACAAGGTTTCCTATGACGAGTCCCAACTGGCTTAACTGTTAAAAATGCAAGTATAGTTTAACACAGTTGTTGATAAGAAAAAATATATTCAGGCACAGCTTCAAAAATAGTGTGTTGATCTTCACAAAATGGTAAGTGGCTATAAGAATACGGCAAAAGCATTGAAAATGCCCTTTTCCACCATCCGGCCAATAATTAAGAAGTTCCAGTCGACTGGAAATGTTATGAATCAACCTGGAATTGGACATGTGCGCACACAGAGAGGTAGCTATATGGAAAAGTACCTCATGTCCACGGTTAAATATGGTGGTGGCTCTTTAATGTTTTGGGGCTGTTTTTCTGCCAGAGGACCTGTACATTTTGTTAGGATACATGACATCATGGACGCTATCAAATATCAACAGACATTAAATGAAAACCTGACTGCCTCTGCCAGAAATCTTAAAATGTGCCATGGTTGAGTCTTCCACCAGGACACTCGTCCAAAACATACATCAAAATCAACACAAAAATGTTTTTAATACCCCATAAAAAACCTGTGGGGTGAACTGAAGAGGAGAATCCACCAGCGTGGACCTTGAAATTGAAGGATCTGGAGAGATTCTGTATGGAGAAATGGTCTCAGAACCTTTGCCATGTATTCTCCAACCTCATCAGGTACTATATAGAGAAGACTCAGAGCTGTTATCTTGGCTAAGTATTGACTAAAAGGGTGCCATTAATTTTTGCACACCTATATTTAACAAATATATTTTTTTTTATTAAGATGTGTTTTGTTTTCAATTGTTTAATATCCATGAGAACAGAGTATATTGGTGAATTTTCTGAACAAAATATCAAAAGGTTAAACAATAAGTACAATATTTCAGAGCTCATAAATTTATACAGCTAATATATTGCTCATATTTACCAAGGGCCCCAGTATTTATGGCACTGTATTTATGGCCCAGTATTTATGGCATTGAGGGCACTGTATATATATATATATGTACACATATATATATATATATATACAGTGTATGTATATATATATATGTATGTACACATATATATACAAATACATACATACATTCTCCCTTTTTCAGGAGACTGTGTTTTTTAAAAAATAATTTAGTAAAATCCGAATAAACTTTACAGATCTTTATTGGAAAGAGTTTAAACAAGGTTTTTCATGCTTGCTCATTAAACCATAAACAATTATTGGACATGCACCTGTGGGTCAGTCCTTAAGACACTAACAGTTTACAGGAAGTAGACAATTAAGTTCACAGTTACAATAACTTAGGACACTAAAGAGACCCTGAAAAGCAACAGAAGAAAGATGCCTAGGGGGTCTGCTCACCTGTATGAACATGCTATAGGCCTGCTGCAGGGAACCAAGAGTACTGCAGATGTGGCCAGACCAATAAACTGCAATTTCTGTAATGTAAGATGCCTAAGATACAAGGTACAGCAGCTACAGGGAGAAAGGAAGGACAGTTGATTGTCACTGCAGTGTAAATTTACATGTAACCATGTGTCCCGCTAGATGTGATCGAGAACCTGCAAATCCCTTGGTGGAAGAGTGTGGTAACATCTCATAGCAAGAACTGAAAAATCTGGTGCAGTCCATGAGGATGAGATGCACTGTAGTACTTAAAGCAGCTGTTGGCCACACCAGATACTTTAGATATTGACCCCCCCCTTTTGTTCAGGGACTCATTATTCCATTTATGTTCATCATATGTCTGTGAAGCTTGTACCCATTAAAAGGGAACTCAACATTGCATGAGTGCCATGCTGTGGGAAGAGCCCTCGTGCATGACCAGTATCTGAAGCTTGTGTAACATCATGCCTATTTATAGGCCTACCGTGATCAGATGGCATAGCAATTAAGCGTGCGGCATGATATAAAAACGGCACCGATGAACCACGCCATCAGCCTTATTATCTTCAGCGAGACTGCATGTCGGTCGTTTTTGTAATGCTTGCAAAAAGACTCTTCATTTCCTCTCTGTCTTTTCACAAAAAAAAAGACAGAAAAATCTCTTTACTTTTCTGTTCCTTTAAAAAAAAAAGAGAAAAGTATGAGTGAGAGAGAATTCAGGAAGTGTGTTACACCTTGCACTCGTTTCATCATGGGGGGGTACGATAACAACTTTCTGTGTGAAGTGTCTAGGGGTCTAGTGGTGGAGCAAGCCAGGGCAGCCCTCGAGAGGTCTGACTGTGTGCATTGTGAACTCCATACAATTAGGCTGTTCCACTCGCGGCTTTCTCTCTTCTCGGCTGAAGGCATTTGAGTTTCAAGGCATCGTGTATCTGGGCCTGGGGATCTCGTATGGATCTGGAAGACGAGCCAGAGATGAGTGCTGCTCTATCTCTTGCTCTGTCTTCCAGGTCAGGCTCTCTGCCGGATTTTGGAGCTCGAGTCGCGACTCCTCCTTCCGCTACGGAAAGCCAACAAATAAATAAATGAATTAATTCTTCTACTTGAAATGATTATTAAGGCTGGATAAGCTTTTTTCTCCCCAGTGAAAATAAATCTCCCTCACACTGCAGAAAACTCCCCATTTTTTCCCCCCCCAGAAGTGCATGACAAAATAACACACTTCTGGGGAGAACCATACATTATAACCCTGTGATGTCTGATTATTCGGCCATCACGAATGAATGGCATGGTCATTTAGCTATGCTGAAGGTGGAGGAGGCGCTTGTGAGCTACCTCTCTCCATCAATGGCAGGTAATTTAGGGGGGCCGGCTTTGCCATCCAAGCCATGTAAGGCCACCTTGGCACTGGTGAGCAAGGCCTATGTGGCAGTGGGTTTCTGCATACTATTGTAGTATTGCAGGCCTACCAAGCAGACATGCTGAGTGAGCTTGATACTTCCTTCGCCTTCGCCAGTTTCTTCCCTGTCATGTTGAGTTTGCTCGGGCATCGAGTGTAGCTGCTAATTAGAGGGAGGCACACACAAGGCAAGTGTTACACATGTTAAGAAATTTGCTGGAAATTAAAGCAGTTGAATGTGAGAGAGTTTATATAAATATATATATATATGTGTGTGTGTGTGTGTGTGTGTGAGTGTGTGTGTGTGTGTGTGTGTGTGTGTGTGTGTGTGTGTGTGTGTGTGTGTGTGTGTGTGTGTGTGTGTACAGTGAGGGAAATAATTATTGAACACGTCTACATTTTTTTCAGTAAATATATTTCCAGTGAGGCTATTCACATAAAATTTTCACCAGATATCAGTACTAGAGCATTAAAGTCCATAAATAAGGTTATAAAATGGAATGACACAGGAAAAAGTTATATATATATTCTTTACATATATTTATATATGTTTTACTGGCAACAGTAAAATATTTCAGTTAGTTCATAGAAGTTACTGTTTATTTTAGCTGTGGATTATGACTCAGGAGGGGAATAGGAAAAATCAAGAGGAGGACTCACTGGAGGTGGAGCAGAAGAACACTTGCTAGGTCTTTCATGCATAAGGCACTTTATTTTGCTCTCGACTTTAGCTTTGCTTAGGCTTATACAAAAGTACTGGAGCACAAATCAACCAGCAAGATGTGTGGAAATGTTGCAGAACAAGGCACTGAATAATGAACTAGACAAGAAAGAAGAAAAGGTGAAAAGTAACAGTCAAGAGGAACAAAGGAGTTGAAGAAACCATAGGTTCACAGGAGATCTTTCTCTACACTCATGGTATTTCCTTAAAAATTGGTGAGATAACTTTAATATGGATCAGAGAAGCTCAAATATTCCACTAGCATCTGTTCAAATTTCACTTCAGTCTTTTACCTCTGGTCTGGATGCCTGCACTTCTCTGTCAGGTAAAGCCATTACTTTACACACCATCTTGATTTCTCAGTTTCTTCATTTCAATCCCCTACACTGTTCTTCAAATACAGTAGCATGAATTGTCAAAATAAGATGTCTAGATGAGGCATGCTTTGTTTTATACTTGTGATATTTTGTTGGGAATTATTCTACTTGCTCCAGTGTTTTAGGGCACTGAGTCTCAACATTTCTTTAAAGTTCTTTTCCAGTCATATAGTAGTTCATGTAAAGTGCCTTACTCACAAAACCTAACCGAAGCTTGAGTTTAGTGCAATCAGAACAAAATGAGTCTTTTAATTTCCTCCCTAAAGTGTTTGATCACTCATTTCAATCAACTAAATTTAAGAATGCTGCTATCATGCAAGCAAGAATAATTACATTTCATTTAGTCAAGCTGCTGTAACTAAAGACTTTTATCCAATTCAAGATAAAAAGCACAGCAACACTTAAAGATAAGCTGTAATTTTCCATTTGGAAAATAGCATTCCACTGGCAGATATGGCTTTGGTTGAGCCACAGGATCAGTAGGATTACTTGGTGGTTAACAACTAGAGAAAAACAACCACGTGCTAATAATCCTCTGGACCAAAATGGCAGGGTGCCATGGGGTGGAAAAATAAGAAACTTGTGCTCAACAAAAGGACTTTTACAGCACACGTTTATATGCTATATTTTGCGATGTCATTATATTTTAGTCTTTATTAATGATGGATAGGTTTCACTGATCTGGTTTAAAGATCAACTGTAACATAGATAAAGTGTAGTTCACTGTCCAGGATAATAAATTCAAAGCATTCAGTTAATGCTAGGCTTATATAACACTGATAGAAGGGATAGGGTTTTTGGTGCCCTTGAGTATTGGAATGGTTCAGCTGAATAGTCTAGCATTCCATATTCTAGTTAAAAATATGAATGGTCACAAGACACATTCAGACAATACACATATAATATTTTTTTGATGACGAGCATGCATGTTAACAAGGAAATATATGTCAGCCAAAATCTCAAATTTTTTGTGGCATAAACTTATATTACTTGCTCTGAAATATAAAGTATGGGTGTGTCATAATAAATTCAACTATTCAAATAATTCAAATTAATTTCATAATATTGATGTGTACCTATATCTATTTGAGATCCCGTTTTCTACTTTGACCTGCCTTAAATAAAAGACTTCTTCTGTTAATGAGCATTGTCCCTTTAGGTAGGAAGGCTCTGAATTAATGAGCTGGTCTGATTTAATTATGTTGTCTCCTCATCCATCCATCCATCCATCCATTTTCTGTACCGCTTATCCTGCACAGGGTCACGGGGAGCCTGGAATCTATTCTAGGGGAATTGGGGCACGAGGCGGTGGACACCATGGACGGGGTGCCCACCCACCACAGGGCACAATCACACACTCATTCACACACCCATTCACATGCTACAGACAATTTGGAAATGCCAATTATTGCCTACAACATGTTTTTCAACTGGGGGAGGATAATGGAGTACCCGGAGGAGACCCTGAAGCACAGGGAGAACATGCAAACTCAGCAAACATAGGGCGGATACGGGAATCAAATCCCCAACCCCGGAGGTGTGAGGCAAATGTCGTAACCACTAAGCCACCGTTATGTTGTCTCCTCATAATATTCCTTCATTTTTAAGTTATTTACTTCAGTAATGTTTTTAGTTAGCCTAACCACTTCTGGTTACATGAGTGTGTGTGTGTGTGTGTGTGTGTGTGTGTGTGTGTGTGTGTGTGTGTGTGTGTGTGTGTGTGTGTGTGTGTATGTGTGTGTCTGTCAGTGTCACCAGCTGCACAGAGACTGCGCTGTATCCTTGGAGAGGAAGATAACGCCACACCAACACTCTTCACAGAGATGGACACACTGTACGATGAAGGTGGAGAACTAGAGTGGAAGGAATCAGCAAGGTAGCTTGCACACATATCATTTTCATACACACAATCAGAGCCACAGTCATTTACACACACCTACTTACAATATTATGTCCTCTGAAATCTTAAAGGGTCTATACCTTGTTTCTGTATTTTGGGAGTTTATACACAAAATCATCTTTGACATTGATTTGACTTTGTTGACATTGTCACTGTTAGAGACTGTTACTAGTCCAGGCTCTTGTTATCTCAAAACTGGACTACTGCAATTCACTACTCTTAGGCCTCCCGGCGAGCTCTATCAAACCCTTTCTTCAACCAGCCCAAGTGAACCCATGTCACACCCCTCTTCATCTCCCTCCACTGGTTTCCTGTAGCTGCCCGCATAAAATTCAAGGCCTTGATGCTCACCTACAAGACCTTGTCTGGAACAGCACCCTCCTACCTCAACTCTCTCCTGAAGGCTAATGTTCCCTCACGCAATCTGCGATTAATCAACGACTGACGCTTAGCAAAACCAACTCAGCGTGGCTCAAGGTCCCTTTCAAGAACATTCAAACTTACTGTTCCTCAGTGGTGGAATGAACTTCCAAAGACCCACCTCTTCCGTGAACACCTAACTAACTCATAAAAAAAAAAACCCTCTGGCACTTACACCTCTACTCTGCGCACTTTGCTTCTTCTGGAGCTCATTTAATGGATCTTGTATGTTAGCACTACGTGTATTGTTCTCTGCTTGATATATCGCTTTGCTTGTATTTGCTCATTTGTAAGTCGCTTTGGATAAAAGTGTCTGCTAAATGTATGAATGTAAATGTAAATGTAGAGACAAGTGCCAGTGGCTTTTTTTTTTCATGTCTGTCTGGAGAAGAGCTTGTCTGAATGGTATTAGTAGAAGTAGTGCCCATGAAAGACCAGGGGAAAGGGCCAGCTGGAAATTCTACTGAACCATGGTGAAGGTATCGACAAGATAGCTGAGTGCAATCTCTGCACAGATCATCGTCCAATTCCAATACCATATCAGATGCTGATCTGGGCATCTGATTTGTACAAGATCTGCCACTACTGCATTATTTCTTCAGGGGCAGAAATAAAGTCCTCCAAATCTTCTGCCCCGGACTATAATGCAGTCCAGGACTCACTTGAAGAGTCTTTGTTATCTGATTACTTATTGCTTTGGTCATGCTGTGAAATGAACAAATTGCTGCAATGTGATAGTAAAGAATTATTTTTTCCCACACAGCATAAGAAACATTACATCAAATTACAAGGCTAGTAATACAAATCATAATAATTACCCCATGAGCAAACAGGCAATTAAGATAGTTGTCAGCTGAGCATAGTGAAGAAGCAAAAGTCTGGCATCATCGGTCTTGTTCATCAGTCTTTGCTTCTGGTAGTAGAGTAGCATTTATGAAGAATGTCAAGTTAGTCACAGCAATTATTTGTAGTCATTGCCTACACTCCTAGCTGATGACAAATAAATTAAAACACACAACTCTTTCAGATGCTTGGGTTTAGTTGTGCATGCAGGCCAATTTTTGACAAGAGGAAAAATAATGAGAATTTAAAATCCCAATTCTAAAAAAGTTGGGATGCTGTGTAAAATGTAAATAAAAACAGCATACAATGATGTGCAAATCTCATAAACCCATATGTTAATTCACAATAGAACATAGAAAACATAAAATGTTATCAAAACTTTTCCAGCCTTTTGTGGCCCCATCTCAACTTTGAGACGGGTTGCAGCCATCAAATTCAAAATTACCTTATTTTTTCCTTAAAATGGTACATTTAATCAGTTTAAACATGTGATATGTCCCAACTTTTTTGGAATTGGGGTTGTAAACCATAATGTATGTTTAAAAATAATTTTTTATGTTGATTAAAAATATATTAGTGAAAAGATACAATGCATAATTTTGATCTGACAGAAGGTGTTTATTAAGTGTGTGTTTTCACAGGTGGGTGAAGTTTGAGGAGAAAGTGGAGAAGGGAGGAGAACGATGGAGCAAGCCACATGTTTCCACACTGTCACTGCATAGTCTGTTTGAGCTGCGTACATGTTTACAGACTGGTAGCATCCTGTTGGACTTGGAGGGCTACTCTCTGCCTCAAATAGTTGGTGAGTTTAACCAGTGTGTGTGTGTGTGTGTGTGTGTGTGTGTGTGTTTTTTTAACTGTGAGTGTGTGTTTTTTTTAACTATGTGTGTGTCTTTAACTTAAATTTGTAGTAGTAAGTCAAGGCAACTGATCTGTTTCATCAGTATGACATCTATCACCATCAGACTTCATGTAGTTGACTTGCCTCTAGGCATTCAATATGACCTGGATGCATAACCCACTTCATATACTTGTTTCCCTTAAGCGTTATAACTGGGTATCTGTATAATCTTCATGTTCAGATGAAATAGTGGACAAGCATGTGCAGGACGGCCTGATAGACTCTGAGCTCAGAGAGAAGATCAGTTTCATCTTGCTGAGGAAGCATCGACACCAGACCAAGAAGCCCATCCATCGCTCACTGGCTGACATTGGAAAACCCAGTCCTTTAAGTAAAGGTCTTGACCTCTAATTTTTCTATGAATTGTGTTACTGATTTCCTGATGTGGGTCCCAGTATGGAATAAAAAAATATTGCCACCTTTGGAAAACCAAAAAAAGCTATGGAACCAATGCTTAGTTTTTCAGTTGGCAGGCACTTTTGTCTAAAGTGTCTTACTGGTAGTGCAAAATGCATTACAATCCAGTAATATGCCATAAGAATCTAAAATCAATAATACAATGGTGCTCAAAAGTTTGTGAATCCTTTAGAATTTTCTATTTCTTTGTATGAATACAGTGCTCTCCACTAATGCTGCAACCCTTGGAAAATATGAGCAAAGAAGGCTGTGAAAAATTGTCTTTATTGTTTAACCTTTTGATATTTTGTTCAAAGAACTCTGCTCTCATGGATATCAAACAGTTGCAAACAAAGCACAAGTTTCTAAAAAAAAAATGTAAGTAAAATATAGATGTGCAAGTTATTGGCACCCCTATGAATTCATATGAGTAAAATATATTTGATGTATATTTCCATTGATATTTAATTTTTTTTTTTTTTAGTACACCTGGGTGACTAAGAACAGGAAATTGTTCAAACATGACTTCCTCTTTCACAGGGTATAAATATGAGGTAACACATAGGCCTAATTCCCTTAGTTATTCATAACAGTGGGATAGACCAAGGAATATAGCTGTGATGTGTAGCAAAAGGTTGTTGAGCTTCATAAAATGGGAACTGGCTATAAGAAAATAGCACAAGCATTGAAAATGCCCATTTCCACAATCAGGGCAATAATTAAGAAGTTCCAGTCAACTACAAATTATATGAATCAACCTGGAATTGGTCTATATTGTCTCAACGCACTGTGAAAAGGATGGGTTGAGGATCACATTTTGGGGAATTACAGAAGTTAGTTGCATCTTGTTGTCAAAAAGTCTCCAAAACTACAATCCGAAGTCACTGACATCACCACAAGTTGTTTGGAAAAGTTTCAAGATAAAAGCCTTTACTCTCATCCAAAAACGTCAAGCATCTCCGGTTTGCCAGACACTACTGAAACTTCAAATGGGATCGGGTTCTATGGTCAGATGAAACCAAAATAGAGCTTTTTGCCAATAAACACCAGAGGTGGTTTTGAATCACACAGAGAGGTAGCCATATGGAAAAGTACCACATGCCCATGGTTAAATATGGTGGTGGCTCTTTAATGTTTTGGGGCTGTTTTTCTGACAGAGGACCTGTACATTTTGTTAGGATACATTGCATCATGGACTCTATCAAATATCTACAGATATTAAATGAAAACCTGACTGCCACTGCCAGAAAGCTTAAAATGGGCTGTGGTTGGATCTTCCAGCAGGACAATGATCCAAAGCATGCATCAAAAAATGGTTTACTGACCGCAAAATCAAGGTTCTGCCATGGCCATCCCAGTCCCCTCACTTGAACCCCATAGAAAACCTTGTGCGGTGAATTGAAGAGAAGAGTCCACCAAGGACCTTGAAATGTGAAGGATGTGGAGAGATTCTATATGGAGGAATGGTCTCAGGTCCCTTGCCATGTATTCTCCAACCTCATCAGGCATTATAGGAGAAGACTCAGAGTTGTTATCTTGGCAAAGGGAGAAAGCACAACGTATTGATTAAATTTGACTAAATTTAAAGTACGGACCTATATTTAACAGATATTTTTCGGATAAATCTGTGTTTTGTTTGCAATTGTTTAATATCCATGAGAGCAGAATATTTTTTAAACAAAAGATCAAAAGGTTAAACAACAGAGAAAATTTTTCACAGCCTTCTTTACTCATATTTACCAAGGGTGCCAACATTAGTGGAGGGAACTGTATATGACAAAAAATATTATACTTGTTATACTGATATTAGACTCATTTATTTATTGATGAAAATTATCCAATATTACATATCTGTGAGTGGCAAAAGTATGTGAACCTAGGATTAGCAGTTTAATTTGAAGGTGAAATTAGATTCAGGTGATTTCAATCAATAGGATGATAGTAAGGTGTGAGTGAGCACCTTGTTTTATTTAAAGAAAAATGATCTATCAAAGTCTGATCTTCACAAATTCAATGTTCTTGAATTTCCTCCATTTGTACAGAATCTGTCTGACTGTGCATTAGTGGAGTTCAAACTCTTTGGAGATGGCTTTGTAATGTTTTCCAGCCTGATGAGCATCGACAACTCTTTTAATGAGGTCCTCAGAAATCTCCTTTCTTTGTGCCATGATACACTTCCACAAACATGTGTTGTGAAGATCAGACTTTAACAGATTCCTGTACTTTAAATAAAACAGGACACTCACTCACACCTGATTGTCATCCCATTGTTTGAAAACACCTGACACTAATTTCACCTTCAGATTAAACTACTAATCCTAGAGGTTTACATACTTTTTCCACTGACAGATATGTAATATTGGAAAATTTTCCTCAATGGCCAAGTATAATATTTTTGTCTCATTTGTTTAATTGGGTTCTTTTTGTCTACTTTTACGACATGCGTGAAAATCTGAAAATATATATGATATTCTGGGTCATATTTATGCAGATATATATAGACAATTATAAAGGGTGCACAAACTTTCAAGCACCACTGTATGCTACAATATGAGCGTAACCTTTCAGTGATGCTACATTATTTTTTTAAAAAATCCTTTTAAAATAGATATCTTATCCATAAAAATAATTATGTGACAAAATTGTTGTTCATTAGTTATTTAGCACAGCCTTCCTTTGGTCAATTCTGGATGCATATAGGGAACATACAAAAGGATCTGTCAAGTCAAGTCAATCCGATACATTTGCCTATGCAAAATCTCTTTACATCCTTCAGAGTTCATGATCCTTACAGTTTTTCAGCAACTTCTCACAGGTTTTAGAAGGAATTAAGCTCAAGAGTCTGGCAAAACTACAGTAAACCTTGTAGGACTTTTTTCATAACCTTTTAACACATCTTTACTAAGAGTGAAAAGAATTCTGAAGGTCAGTATATCCATCTTATATTAGTTTTAATATACTTTGAACCTCATTAAAAAAAAAAACTCTGATTCTTCCATGCTATCTTATGTGTACTATTGTGCAGTATGATGCCTTCTCATCTCACCCTTCTCTTCTTCTCTGCAGTGTCCTTTCTAATTTCTAATGTAACCTACACTCTGTAACCTCTCAATTTGTCTCTTGAGCTCTCTTTCTCTTTTCTTTTTTTCCACTGTTCCCTATTTCCCTGGGTCTGTCAGATCGAAGTCCAAGTTGTAGCCATAGCTCCATGTATAACTTGCATCACTCCACTGAGGACTTGCAAGGTCACCAGAGAGGAACTGTGGGGAAACTATGTGAGTCTAGGTTTCTCACCCAAATGTAGTCTACCACGTCACTAAAAATCTATATAAGGTTCTAAAAGTCATAAATGTCAATTGTACATGACAACGTATGCTTTGATGCTTCTATGGTAGCCTTTACAACAACATATCACACTTATGCATCTTATTTTGATGTGTATAACATATGGAGATGTACAGAATTTAATACATTGCACAGCAATGGTCCTAAATTTGTTCTTACACATAAATGCAAAATTATCGTATGCACAAATTATGATTCATCAACTGTATATAGGGAGTTTATATTTTATATATACAGGATCTCACAAAAGTGAGTACACCCCTCACATTTTTGTAAATATTTGATTATATCTTTTCATCTGACAACACTGAAGAAATTACACTTTGCTACAATGTAAAGTAGTGAGTGTACAGCTTGTAAAACAGTATAAATTTGCTGTCCCCTCAAAATAATTCAACACATAGCCATTAATGTCTAAACTGCTGGCAACAAAATTGAGTACACCCTTAAGTGAAAATTGGGCCCAATTTGGGACCAATTAGCCATTTTCCCCTCCCCGGTGTCATGTGACTTGTTAGTGTTACAAGGTCTCAGGTGTGAATGGGGAGCAGGTGTGTTAAATTTGGTGTCATCGCTCTCACACTCCCTCATACTGGTCACTGGAAGTTCAACATGACACCTCATGGCAAAGAACTCTCTGAGGATCTGAAAAAATGAATTGTTGCTCTACATAAAGATGGCCTAGGCTATAAGAAGATTGCCAAGACCCTGATACTGAGCTGCAGCACGGTGGCCAAGACCATACAGTGGTTTAACAGGACAGGTTCCACTCAGAACAGGCCTTGCCATGGTTGACCAAAGAAGTTGAGTGCATGCGCTCAGCATCATATCCAGAGGATGTCTTTGGGAAATAGATGTATGAGTGCTGCCAGCATTGCTGCAGAGGTTGAAGGGGTGGGGGGTCAGCCTGTCAGTGCTCAGACCATATGCCGCACACTGCATCAAATTGGTCTGCATGGCTGTCGTCCCAGAAGGAAGCTTCTTGGGAAAACAGTTTGCTGAAGACAAGCAGACTAAGGACATGGATTACTGGAACCATGTCCTGTGGTCTGATGAGACCAAGATAAACTTATTTCGTTCAAATGGTGTCAAGTGGGTGTGGTGGCAACCAGGTGAGGAGTACAAAGATAAATGTGTCTTGCCTACAGTCAAGCATGGTGGTGGGAGTGTCATGGTCTGGGGCTGCATGAGTGTGGCCAGCACTGGGGAGCTACAGTTCATTGTACTGAAGCAGAGCACGATCAGTATGCAGTATTCCAGCATGATAACGACCCCAAACACACCTCCAACACAACCACTACCTTGCTAAAGAAGATGAGGGTGAAGGTGATGGACTGGCCAAGCATGTCTCCAGACCTAAACACTATTGAGCATCTGTGGGGCATGCTCAAACTGAAGGTGGAGGAGCACAAGGTCTCTAACTTCCACCTGTTCTGTGATGTCATCATGGAGGAGTGGAAGAGGACTATATAACAAATGAAATAAAAGCTGCTTTATGAAAAATAAGAAAAATGATTTTAAAAAAAACAATAATAATAATAATGATAATAATAATAATAATAATAATAATAATAATTGTGCACTCTTCCTTCACTTTAATTTAATCTCATGACTGCAAGTGGCAAAAGGCAATACACATTCTGATAGAATCATGACACCAGTGGTTATTAAAATAGGGGAAGCACAACTTTTTATTATCGACTATATATATTAGCATATTATGCTAATCTAAGACTAACAATAAACACAGGTCATCCATTTTACTTTACAAAAACAGTTAAAAACTGGGACCTTTTGAATAAAAATCGTGGGTGTTGGTTTGCCCTCTTGTTTAATTTTCCTCTTCTCATAAGTATGAGTATCAAAAGTCTTTTCTAAAATCAACATTAGCATTGTCTGCCATTTCCTGCCAAAAAGCAGCTAACTAATAGCTAATCAAACATAACTTATTTGTTACACTTTACTTTCAATATTTACAAATTATACCACCACTACAGGCTCCAAGCAATTCTGATTGTCATTTCTGAAATGTTTCAGTTTGAGATGTCAGTCATTCCTGATTTGCTGATTGGCAATTGGTTAGAAGGCTCCACCCCTTTGAGTGGTCTACCAGTCAACTTAAGAAAAAGTTGTGCATCCAGGCAGAATAAGTATTGTCCAAAAAAACATAGAGATACTTTTTCCTGTGCAAAACTGCGGTTAAAATTTTTTCATAATTCCAAATAAATCCAAAAATAAGTGTAGCGAGATTCACAAAAATTGTGAAATGAATAGAATAAGATCCACAAATATATGCTAGAAGTTTCAGAAAAATGAATTACATTCACATTAAATAAAATGAGATTTGCATATATATATATATATATATATATATATATATATATATATATATATGCAAATAATAAAAAATAAAAAAAAGAATTTATATATATATATATATATATATATATATATATATATATATATATATATATATATATATATATATATATATATATATATATTCTTTTTTTTTTTATAAATATGTTTTTATTTCACAAACACAACTCTGCCTGGCATTCATTTGTGGATCGCATGGATTCATTCATTCATTCATTTGTGGATCGAGTCTTGTGCATTTCTCCTGTGCAGGTGTGGATTGTTGCACGCATTTGTGGATTTTAAAACATTTCTAACAAATAAAGCAAACAAATAAAAACATCCATCATTTTCTGTACTGCTTTTCCTGCACAAGGTAGCGAAGAGCCTGGAGCCTATCCCAGGGAACTCGAGACACAAGGCTGCAAACCCACTACAGGGCACCAGAGCACACACACTCACACACTACGGACAATTTCAAATCAGCCTACAATGCATGTCTTTAGACTGGGGAAGGAAAACAGATTACCCGTAGGAAACCCCCAAAGCACGAGGAGAACATGTAAACTATGTGCTCAAATGGCAGAGGCAGGAATCAAACTCCCAACCCCGCAGGTACAGTGCCCTCCACTAATACTGGTCCCTTAGTAAATATGAGCAAAGAATTCTGTGGAAATTGTCTTTATTGTTTAACCTTTTGATCTTTTGTTCAAAACATTTTTTTTTAAATACTCTGCTCTCATGGATATCAAACAATTGCAAACAAAATTTTTGTTAAATATATGTGTGCAATAAGTATTGGCACCCCTATGAATTCATATGAGAAATATATTTGAAGTATATTCCCATTGATATTAAAAAAATAAAAATAGTACAACTGGGTGACTAGAGACAGGAAATTGTTCAACCATGACTTCCTGTTTCACAGGGGTATAAATATGAGGTAACACACAGGCCAAATTCCCTTAGTCATTCATAACAATGGGTAAGATCAAGGAATATAGCTGTGATGTGCAGCAAAAGTTTGTTGATCTTCACAAAATGGTAAGTGGTTATAGGAATATAGCAAAAGCATTGAAAATGCCCTTTTCCACCATCAGGGCAATAATTAAGAAGTTCCAGTCGACTGGAAATGTTATGAATCAACCTGGAATTGGACATGTGTGCGCACAGAGAGGTAGCTATATGGAAAAGTACCACATGCCCAACGTTAAATATGGTGGTGGCTCTTTAATGTTTTGGGGCTGTTTTTCTGCCAGAGTACCTCAACAATTTGTTAGGATACATGGCATTATGGACTTTATGGACAGCTTTGAAATAAAAACCTGACTGCCTCTGCCAGAAAGCTTAAAATGGGTCAATGATTCAATACATGCACCAAAATCAACACAAAAATGGTTTACTAAACACAAAACCAAGGTCCTGCCATGGCCATCCCAGTCCCCTGACCATAGAAACCCTGTGGGGTGAATTGAAGAGGGGAATTTATCAGCGTGGACCTTGAAATTTGAACGATCTAGACAGATTCTTTATGTAGGAATGTTCTCAGATCCCTTGCCATGTATTCTCCAACCTCATCAGGCATTATAGGAGAAGACGCTGAGCTGTTATCTCGGCAAAGGGAGGTAGTATTGATTAAAAGGGTGCCAATAATTGTTGGCACACCTATATTTAGCAAAGATATCTATTTTTTTGATAAACCTATGTTTCATTTGCAATTGTTTGATATCCATGAGAGCAGAGTATTTTTGTGAATTTTTTAAACAAAAGATCTAAAGGTTTAACAATAAAGACAAAGGTTTCCAGCCTTCTTTGCTCATATTTTCCAAGGGTGCGAATATTAGTGGAGGGCACTGTACAAGGCAAATGTGCTAACCACTTAGCCCCCTAAATTAACTAATTAATAAATAAACCTTCCAGCATAGACCACTCCCACTTTAAAGCCATATAAGAAAATAGATACAACTATTTTGAATACAAAATAGATACAAATACAGATACAGATAATGCCACTGTGTGATACCCGTAACGTGTAGTGAACTATAGGAAATTATGGTATCCAAAACTGAGGACATATTCCTTCTCAAACCACAAAGTGGTTTCAGTAATCAGTATTGGTAAGTCCAACATTTTTCATATCAATGAATAATAAGTGACCAGCTGTAATTCCAAAACTGCAATTAATGTACACAAATTATATTTATATTGCATCACTTACGTGTTATGTTACTATGTGAGTTATGAACCTGTTATTGTGTAGGACAAATTTGCCTCAGTGGAACGTTTAGTCCATCAGACCTGTTATTTACAGTGCTTCTTGAAAGTTTGTGAACCCTTTAGAATTTTCTACATTTCTGCATAAATATGACCTAAAATGAGTCCTAAAAGTACAACCCCAATTCCAAAAAAGTTGGGATGCTGTGTAAAATGTAAATAAAAACAGAATGCAATGATTTGCAAATTTCATAAACCAATATGTTATTCACAATATAAAATATAAAACATATCAAATGTTTAAACTGAGGAAATGTACCACTGTAAGAAAAAAATAAGGTAATTTTTAATTTGATGGCCACAACATGAGTCAAAAAAGTTAAGGGCAGGGGCAACAAAAGGTTGGAAAAGTAAGTGTTACTAAAAAGAAATGTCTGGGTTACACATATAACCCTGTTACCTGAGAAGGCAACGAGACTCTGCGTGAGCTCCTTGTTGTGGGAAGCGTACTCGAGCGTGATCAATATCTGAAACTTCTGTAACATCATGCCTATTTATAGGCCTGCCATGATCAGGTGACATGGCAATTAAGTGTCTCGCATGATATTTAATTGACACCTGTGAACCGCGCCTTCAGTCTCTATTATCTGAAGTGAAGACGCAATTCACAGGCATGCCCCAGTATTTAAAAGCTATGCAACATCTCATTCCCTTCTCAGGGAACAGGGTAACCCAGACGTTCCCTTTCAAAGGGAACTCCACGTTGCATTAGCTGAAGTCTGTGGGAACGAGAATACTCACTCTATCATACTGAAGGTATGGCCTGTTCAAAAAGATCCGAGCCCGAGGGTCACTGCAAGACACTCGAGCCGGGGGCCGGAATGTATATCCAGGCTGTAAAATCGAATGAATGTGTGCAACGTAGACCACCTTGCCACAGCACACACATCCTGTAAGGATACACCTATGGACAAAGCCTTCGAGGAAGTAACCCCCGTAGTGGAAAGAGCCCTTATGCCCAGAGGCGTAGCAAGACCGCACGCCTCATAAGCAATAGAGATGGCTTCCACTATCCAATTAGAGATGTGCTGCTTCAACACAACATCACCCCTACTGTCACCGCCAAAGCCAACCAGCAGCTGCTCTGACTTACATCACTGGCCGGACCGGTGGACATTAGTACCGAGAGCCTTTACTGGACACAGTCAGTGCAATTTCTCTTGTTCTGGTATGAGGAACGGAGGAGGGCAGAAAGCCTGCAACACTACTAGCTGGGTAGCAGATGTAGGAATATAATCCGGCCTAGGATACAGGAAGGCCTTGGCTAATCCAGGGGTAAAGTCAAGGCAGGAAGGGGCAACAGAGAGCTTGTAGATCTCCTACTTGCTTGAGATATGTCAGGGACAGCAGAAGAGCCACCTTTAGAGTCAGAAGTTTCTCAGAGGCTGACTCTAAGAGCTCAAATGCGGCACCTGACAGACCTTCCAGGACCACAGCAAGGTCCCAAGAAGCTATGCGTGGTCTGCAGATGTGCTTCAGCCACCTGACACCACGCATAACCCTCGAAGTTAGAGGATGTTGCCCCACAAAGGCTCCATCAATAGGGGTGTGGCTGGCTGAAATGGCGGCCACATAGACCCTGATTGTTGGTGGAGGCAACCCCGCTGAGAAACGTCTTTTAAGAACTCCAGGACTGTAGCTATTGCGCAGTTCGCTGGGTCTAGCTGTTGTTCCTCACACCACGAGACAAAAAGTTGCCACTCGAGCACATACAATTTCGTCATGGATGGCATTCTAGCATTGTACATGGTCTCTACAACCTCAGTTGTGAGACCAGAATCTATGAGCTGGTGCCCCTCAGGGGCCAGACCCACAGTTTCCATAGTTCCGACCGAGGGTGATAAATCAGCCCTCCGGCTTGAGACAGTAGATCCCTGCAGATGGAAATCTCTGAAGGATTGCCATCTAGCAGGGATATTGTCCCTGAAAACTAAATTTGAGCTGGGCAATAAGGTACTGCTAACAGCAGACGTAGACAGTCTTGGTGAACTCTCGCTAGAACTTGTGGAAGCAGAGCTGAATCTCAAACTGAATCTGTGGAACGATAAGTTTGGGCATCAGCATCTTGAACCTGTATGTCCGAAGAGTACGGTTCAGATGACGCAGATTTAAAATTGGCTGCATACTCCTCTCTTTATTGCGGACCAGGAAATAACGGCTGTAAAAACCTCCCTCTCTCAAGGAATGGGGTACATGTTCTATGGCCCCTTTGTCCAAGAGGGATGTTACTTCCCGCGCTAATGTTGGGCTCTGCTATGTGCTGACTACTGTGATGAGCACACCTCTGAACTGGGGGGATCGAGCTCTGAACTGGACCTGGTAACCCTTTTCTACAGTAGACAGAACCCATGGAAACACATTTGGCAGTAGTTTCCATGCTACCAGACGGTCTTTTAGTGATGTTAACTTTTCCACATTCTAATGGAGAGAAAGCATCAGATTTTATTGCCCTGTGACAGATTGCTGACCAGAGAACATTGAAAAACTTGGGACAGCAAAATTTTTAATTCTTTTCAGAAACCATGGACACCACATCCTCTAAACTAAAGAGGACTAAAGAGGACCATCTGGCTTTTTATCTCACTCAGTTCAAAAGCCTGCATCTCTGATGGTATGGGGGTGCCTGTTGAATGGGCAGTTTGCATATCTGGAAATCCACCATCAATGGTGAAAGGTATAGAGCATATAAAGGTTTTAGAGCAACAAATGCTTCCATCCAGATTCCATCCCATCTTTACTTCTGAGAGACTGTGCCTTTTTAAGATACTCTTTTTATACCCAATAATGTTACTGCCAGTTAACCTAATTAGTTTCAAAATGTTCCTCTAGTTGTTTGTTTTTAGTAACACGTACTTTTCCAGCCTTTTGTTGCCCCTGTCCCAAGTTTTTTAAGATGGTTTGCAGCCATCAAATTCAAAATTACCTTTTTTTTTCCTTTAAATGGTACAATTCCTCAGTTTGATATGTAGTAAAAAAAAATAATAAAATCATTGCATTGTGTTTTTATTCACATTTTACAGTGTCCCAACTTTTTTGGAATTTAGGTTGTACATAAAGAGAACCCAATTAAACAAATGAGAAAAATATTATACTTGGTCATTTATTTATTGTGGAAAATAATCCAGTATTACATATCTGTGAGTGGCAAAAGTATGTGAACCTTTCAGTATCTGGTGTGACCCCCTTGTGCAGCAATAACTGCAACTAAATCTTTCTGGTAACTGTTGATCAGTCCTGCACATCGGCTTGGAGGAATTTTAGCCCATTCCCCAGTGCAGAACAGCTTCAACAGGATGTTGGTGTGTTTCCTCACATGAACTGCTTGCTTCAGGTTCTTCCACAACATTTCTATTGGATGAAGGTCAGGACTTTGACTTGGCCATTCCAAAACATTAACTTTATTCTTCTTTAACCATTCTTTGGTAGAAAGATTTCCTGACATTTTCCTTTAGAATTTGTTCATATAATTCAGAATTCATTGTTCCATCAAACCATCCTAGCCCATATGCAGCAAAACAGGACCAAATCATGTTACCACTACCATGATTCACAGATCAAATAAGGTTCTTGTGCTGGAAAGCTGTTTTCCTTTCTCAAAACATAATGGTTCTCATTTTCAAACAAAAAGTTATATTTTGGTCTCATCTGTACACATTTTTTCCCAATAGCCTTCTGGCTCGTATAAGTGATCGTTATCAAACTGCAGACAGGCAGCGATGTTCTTTTTTAAGAGCAGTGACTTTCTCATTGCAACCCTACCATGCACACCATTGTTCCATCCATCCATCCAGCCATCTTCTATACCACTTATAATTTTCAGGGTCACGGGGAACCTGGAGCCTATCCCAGAGAGCCACACCATTGTTGTTCAGAATTATTCTGATAGTGGACTCATCAACATTAACATTATCCAATACGCAAGAGGCCTTTAGTTGCTTAAAAGTTTACCTGGGTTCCTTTGTGTCCTTGTAGACTATTACACAACTTGCTCTTTGAGTGATATTTGTTGATTGACCACTCCTGGGGAGGGTAACAATGGTCTTGAATGGTCTTGAATCTGTCTGATCTATCTGACTGTGGATTGGTGGGTCCAAACTCTTTAGAGATGGTTCTGTAACCTTTTCCAGCCTGATGAACATCAACAACTCTTTTTCTGAGGTCCTCAGAAATCTCTTTTGCTCATTTCATGATATACTTCCACAAACATATATTGTGAAGATCAGACACACACACACTGTTTGTCATCACATTGATTGAAAACACCTGACTCTAATTTCACATTCAAATTAAAGTGCTAATACTAGAGGTTCACATACTTTTGCCACTCACAGATATGTAATATTGGATCATTTTCCTCAATCAATAAATGACCAAGTATTATATTTTTGTCTCATTTGTTTAACTGGGTTCTCTTTGTCTACTGTAGGACTTGAAAATCTGATTACATTTAGCTGATATGTCTGAAGGGTTCGCAAACTTTCAAGAACCATTGTACACTTAATTTAAATGACTTTTATAATCAAGTGAGTGATGTTTGTATTTCTTGTCTTTCAGATCATGTTCAGAGCCGTAGTTTGAATGATATCTCAATTACTCCAAGTTCTGACCAGGTGTGGTTTTTTTCTGTTTTGGAGGAACGTCCATGCTTTCAATGTGTCTGCACTGTTTAATGAATTAATTAAATAACTAGAAGAAATTTGAGAAGTGCTCCAATCCCACCAATGTCTTGGTTGGCATGATAGATATTGTAGAGGTTTTGGTAACAGTAGCACTGAACAGTTTTGAGTAACATGCCTGAGGTGGAATGTTCTTTTTTTATAATTTTTATTTCATTCAAATTGAGTTGTAAGGCTCACTAGTGGTGGACTGGGAGTGTTTGCCAATTTGAATCCTGATGATGCGACAGCCATCCTTGGCAGGAAGCCAAGGGAGAAAAATTGACCATCCTCTCTGGGTGCAAGGGACTGCATACTCACTCTTCCTTGTCAATCACATCCACACTAGCCAATTGTGTGCATCTGTGAGCTCATTATGCAGAACAGGACAAAAAGCACTTGCCTCCGAGTGTGTAACACTGCCTTGAGATGCCCTCTACCTGCTTTCTAGTGGTCACAAATTTATTGTGCTAAATCACATAAACCTTTATAGAGGCAAGGCTACATGGGTGGATCACAATGCTAGTAACCACAGCTAGAAATATGGACTCCAACACACAAGACATTTCTGGCACTGCTTCCTGAAGGGAGGGTATGTCCACTGGGCCAAGGGGTCCCTCAGAGTGCTACTTTCATTAGTCAAAAATCCATCAAGGTTGGGAGATGGCCCCAGCCTGGTCGGAAGCCTGCTGAATTTTTTTTTCAACGGGGCGTATAATTTGAGCCATGCCACTATGGCATTGATCCATTTATTATTTTCTTGTCGCTCCAACATCAGGCAGTTCTCTTGTAGGAGTCCCTGCTAAGATAAGAAAAAATCATGCTGCATCTATTTTTCAGTCTGCCTTTCTCTTAGCCAATTCATTTACTGGCATGCTGGGGGATGGTGGCATAAACCTAGAGAAAGGAAACTCATGCGGACACGGAAATGACATGCAGAGAAACTTCGCATAGACAGTAACCTGAGATCAAGATCAGGATACCTGGTTCTAAGACATTCAATCAGTTTTTTGGTTAAACCTTGTTTGTCTATATACAGTAGGTAGAAATAATATCTTTGGTGCTTGAGTCTTGGTTATCATAGATTCCCAAGCCACTGCCCCATAACATTTGCTATCTGCTACAACAAAAATTCTTCAATAGTTTTTAAGCCAAACAGTTTGCAACCTTCAACATTCTGAAACTTGATCTGAGACTATGACTGCCGTGCTTATTAATCACTGTTAGATGCTGAGGTTTTGCAGTATTCATTTTTACTCCTCATATTCTTAGTTGTGTACTGGGGGCACTGAAACAAACAAATGTAAAAATAAATAAATAAATAAATAAAATAAAACAGACTGAGAAATATGTTTTAAATGTGGAAAAGTATGTGGCTTTTTGAAACTGGGCTCCAAGGAAACATGTCTTTCATGTGCTAGCACTTAGCCGCTAAGTCTTAGCACTTATTGCTCCTGTAAGTATGTATGCTCTTAAATAACTTCAGTGATTGCATAACAAAATTGATCCACTGGAAGGATTTGGCCACTTGCCAATGCCATATGCAGAACCATCAGTCACTGATAATTAAATTATTAATTATACTTACTCTCAATGACCTACATGAGCACTATGGATACAGCTCTGTGTTTTCTGATGATGAGATTAGATATACCTACTAAACATGTAAGAAATCTAATGTAATTCCTATTTCTTTTTTTATAGGTTATTTTTCACTAGGATACTAATAAAGTGAGAAACACAGATTATGTGCTTCATGATCTTACTTTTAACCAATAATGGCTCACTATGTTGAAATGTTACCCACCAGCTCAAAAACAAGTTTATGAAGAAAATTCCTAGAGATGCTGAGGCATCCAATGTGTTGATTGGAGAGGTGGACTTCCTGGACAAGCCTTTTGTGGCCTTCGTCCGTCTTGCTCAAGCCACAACATTGGGTGGACTGACTGAGGTCCCTGTACCAACCAGGTAAAAATATATACTGTTGGTTTTGTAGTTACATGTTTTTTCTATTTTTAAATCTTGAGTACTTTAAATGCTTTGTATTTCCTCAGCAATTTTATTGTTTTTTTCCTAGGTTTCTCTTCGTTTTGCTTGGCCCTCATGGCAAAGTCAAGTCCTACACTGAAATTGGCCGTGCCATTGCCACCCTTATGGTTGATGATGTATGAATAAATGGATAAAAGTTTTATAGTTTTAAATGATTTTGTGCCCCAAATTGTATGTAATGAATTAGGGAAATTATATATATATATATATATATATATATATATATATATATATATATATATATATATATATATATATATATATATATATATACATATATATATATATATATATATATATATATATATATATATATATATATATATATATATATATATATGTGTGTCATTATTTATTTAACTGTCTCTCCAGCTCTTCAGCAGTGTAGCCTATAAGGCCAAACACCGTGAAGACTTGATTGCAGGACTTGATGAGTTTTTGAATGAGGTGACAATTCTCCCACCAGGAGAGTGGGACCCAAAGATTCGTATTGAACCACCAAAGAAAGTTCCTTCAGCAGAGATGAGGTATGAGGATGTGAATCATGTGCAATGGACATGATTTTGAATATCTGTATTGATAAATAGGAATCAAAAAGTGAAATGAATTTGCTTTCTATTTTGCTGCAGAAAGTCAGTGTTTTCATTAAATGAACTGGGGCAAGCAAATGGAACTGCAGGAAGAGGAGGAACAGCTGATGATGATGAAGAGATGCCTGCCACACATGAGCTGGGAGAGGAACTGAGCTTCACTGGGAGGTAATATTACCCAGTATACTATGACCCTAAACACTCTTCTTGTAGATTTGGTCCTAGGAAGAAAAAAAACAGCTAGGCATCATATGCATAGCTGTGTGAACTAGTGTTGCCAGTGGAGTGCTTCAACACTCTCTAAGGAGCTGATGGTATTAATTTATAAAATTATAAATCAATATTGGTACGTTCCAATTAGGATTAAGCTGTAATACTGCATTTATTGTATTTAATGTTTCAAATATTGGTCAAAACAGAGGCATTTTGGAAAAACTGTTTTTATTCCAGGTTGTCCATGTTCAAAAAATTCTATGTTTGTGTGCTTATTTGTGCAAAGGAGATTTGGTCAGTCTGGTAAAAAAAAAAATAATAATAATAATAAAAACAATTCAGTATAAAACATTGTCCTGTAATTCAACATGTACTTCAATGGATTTTAACCATTTACTTGTTTTTTGCGAGAAATATTATGAGCTGGCAGACTTAAATTATTTCTGCAGCATATTTTCTTTGACTTTGTGTATTGTGTATGTAACAGATTTTGTGGAGGTCTTTGGCTTGACATCAAACGGAAACTACCATGGCTGCTGAGTGACTTCTATGAGGGCTTTCACATCCAGTCTATCTCAGCTGTGCTCTTCATATACCTGGGATGCATCACTAATGCCATCACATTTGGAGGACTCTTAGGAGATGCCACTGACAACTACCAAGTACCGTTATTTCTTACAAAGCAGTACCAAGCTCATTCTAGTTCTTCCCATTCTCTGCATCCTATTTTTGCTTTACTTAATTAATAATTGAACCATTTATTTTACCACAAGCAGGAGCTCCCAAATAGCTCCACTGGCTATGGCATTTTATAAGTATTGACTGTTGCTGGTGCCACATTAAAATATCAGCAGTGCCTTAGCCATACAATTTCTTTTGGAAAAGATGGCTTACGGAGAATATTCTCTCTCTCTCTCTCTCTCTCTCTCTCTCTCTCTCTCTCTCTCTCTCTCTCTCTCTCTCTCTCTGTTGTTATGGAAAGATCCTAGGGGTTTTTGGTAACATACACAAGAAGTAATCTTTTTTCTATGAGAGAACATGAAAAGCATTTTAAAATATTATAATCTTGCTATCATAATAGGACATACTCTCCCAGACTAGTGCAAGGATTAGGATAAAAATTGGGTCTTAAGGTTATTTTAAAGAAATGTCTGGAATAACCTGATCTATAAGTTCTGAATTATTATTGTGTCCTCTAGGGTGTGATGGAGAGCTTTCTTGGCACAGCTCTAGCAGGAATGGTCTTCTGCTTTTTTGGCGGCCAACCCCTCATTATCCTGAGTTCCACAGGACCTATACTGGTCTTTGAAAAGCTGCTCTATGAATTCTGCAAGTTAGTTCAAAAAGCTGTTACCACTACTACCACTGCTTCATATTTGTTGTGTTATTCATGTATGTCTACTGATTAATATGGATTACCTTTTCTATTCATCTGTAATTGGATATCAGTCATTAAAGACAGCCATTATGGCAAACAGCCTTATATCCCTGACAGAGGTTTATTCTTTGAGTTCAGTTATATGTTTTCCATAATCAGGACTAATGGCATTGACTATATGGAGCTGCGCTTGTGGATTGGACTGCATTCCTGCCTTCAGTGTCTCATCCTTGTGGCCTCAGACGCTAGCTACATCATCAAGTACATGACCCGTTTTACTGAAGAGGGCTTCTCCAGCCTCATCTCCTTTATCTTCATCTCTGATGCTGTAAAGAAGATGGTGGGAACCTTTCAGTACTACCCTATTAACATGAACTTCAAGCCTGACTACATCACTACATACAAGTGTGAATGTCTGGCTCCAGACCAAGGTGAGCATCACTGAAGTATAAATTGACCTTACAGTTTATGGCCTTTTCGGTGCAGGAAAGGCTGGTTCCTGAAGTTCTTCACCAGTTTACTGTAAGCAATTTGTCTATGGTTGTACTCCATATATTACATTTGTTGTATACATTACATACCTCTGTCTTTTTGCCATATCAACTGATAGAAACCCACAAGCTTTGTTTTCCTGTTTGTCATGTAGGTTCCATGTAGTGATTTACATGGGCAATGAAGACACAATTTTAAGTTGCATTCATGATGTCTTTTTATACTGTAGTCTTATTTTTTGTTATTTTTGTAATAGGTGCTTCAATAGTTTTCAATTCATCTGCTCTACTTGGTCAAGACAACTTTACCGATTACTCTTTGGTAAGAGCAAGCTGGAAAACCATGAAGATTGCAATGTTCCTATTTTGTGGGGGGGGTTTGCTACAAATTTATGCAATGAAACATACTGTATCAACAATTGATAAGGTAGAATTAAATAATGTGGTTTGATTAATGGCTATACATCACCAGATCATTGATTTTTCATTTATTTGGCACATTTTTATCATTCAGTTTATCTCTTTTTCCATTTCCCTATATTTATTCCATGTATCACTGTATATGCTCTTTATTCTACATAGTACAATTTCACAGTTCTGGACTGGAGTCAGCTGAGCAAAAATGAGTGTCTAAAGTATGGTGGGTCTCTGGTGGGAAAATCCTGCAAGTATGTTCCTGACCTGGCTCTCATGTGCTTCGTCCTGTTTTTTGGCACCTATTCTATGACCATTTCACTCAAGAAGTTTAAGTCCAGCCGCTACTTCCCTACCAAGGTTTGAAGGAGTCAGCCAGAATATTGTAATATTATGACTTGAAGGTGACATAAGAGTTAAAAATAACTGGTATTTGTACAACCCCAGTTCTGAAAAATTTGGGACAGTATGGAAAATGTAAAAATACAAACAAAAAGAGTCATTTGAAAATTCAATTCACCCTGTACTATATTGAAAACATATTAATAACAACATTATTTGATGTTTTACTTGTCAATTTAATTTATTTTTGAAAATATACACTCATTTCAAATCTGATGACTGCAACACACTCCAAAAACGTTGGGACAGTTGACTGTGTAACATCACGGTCATGGATTTCACGGAGGCTGCGCTGGACTACAGCTCCCAGCAGCCACTGCACTACATCATGGTCACATGACCACCTGCACCTGAATCATATTCTAGTTAATGAGCACTATATACAGTATCTCACAAAAGTGAGTATACCCCTCACATTTTTGTAAATATTTGATTATATCTTTTCATGTGACAACACTGAAGAAATGACACTTTGCTACAATGAAAAGTAGTGAGTCTACAGCTTGTGTAACAGTGTAAATTTGCTGTCCCCTCAAAATAACTCAGCACACAGCCATTAATGTCTAAACCGCTGGCAACAAAAGTGAATACACCCCTAAGTGAAAATGTCCAAATAGGGCCAATTTACCCATTTTCCTCTCTCCGGTGACATGTGACTTATTAGTGTTACAAGGTCTCAGGTATGTATGGGGAGCAGGTGTGTTAAATTTGGTGTCATCGCTCTCACACTCCTTCATACTGGTCACTGGAATTTCAACATGGCACCTCATGGCAAAGAACTCTCTGAGGATCTGAAAAAAGAAATGTTGCTCTACATAAAGATGGCCTAGGCTATAAGAAGATTGCCAAGACCCTGACACTGAGCTGCAGCACGGTGGCCAGACCATACAGCGGTTTAACAGGACAGGTTCCACTCAGTACAGGCCTCGCCATGGTTGACCAAAGAAGTTGAGTGCACATGCTCAGCGTCATATCCAGAGGTTGTCTTTGGCAACCAGGTGAGGAGTACAAAGACACGTGTGTCTTGCCTACAGTCAAGCATGGTGGTGGGAGTGTCATGGTCTGGGTCTGCATGAGTGCTGCCGGCACTGGGGAGCTACAGTTCATTGAGGGAACCATGAATGCCAACAAGTACTGTGACATACTCAAGCAAAGCATGATCGGTATGCAGTATTCCAGCATGATAACGACCCCAAACACACTTCCAAGATGACCACTGCCTTGCTAAAGAAGCTGAGGGTGAAGGTGATGGGCTGGCCAAGCATGTCTCCAGACCTAAACCCTATTGAGCATCTGTGGGGCATCCTCAAATGGAAGGTGGAGGAGCACAGGGTGTCTAACATCCCCCAGCTCCGTGATGTCGTCATGGAGGAGTGGAAGAGGACTCCAGTGGCAACCTGTGAAGCTCTGGTGAACTCCATGCCCAAGAGGGTTAAGGCAGTGCTGGAAAATAATGGTGGTCACACAAAATATTGACACTTTGGGCTCAATTTAGACGTTTTCACTTAGGGGTGTACTTACTTTTGTTGTCAGCGGTTTAGACATTAATGGCTGTGTGTTGAGTTATTTTGAGGGGACAGCAAATTTACACTGTTATGCAAGCTGCACACTCACTACTTTACATTGTAGCAAAGTGTCATTTCTTCAGTGTTGTTACATTAAAAGATATAATTAAATATTTACAAAAATGTGAGGGGTGTACTCACTTTTGTGAGATACTGTGCATATATGTGTGTATGTGTGTGTGTATATATATATATATATATATATATATATATATATATATATATATATATATATATATATATATATATATATATATATACATATATATATATATATATATATACACTGCACTTTTGTCTTGCATTTTGTGTCATTTTTATTCCACATGTTTTTGCCACGTATTTATAGCTTCTTTTCTTCTTTTGTGTTTGTTTTGAGTATTATTAAACCTTTATCTGCATTTGCATCCATCTACGCCTCAAAATCAGCAGTTCAAGAAGCCGTGTATGAAAGGGAAAAGCCGAGGTGGGAGATGGAGGGGAAATTCTCCCTAATTCAAGCCAACCGGGAGTGGCTTGACATGATGTACTCTATCATGGGGTATGTCAAGGAGGAGCCTTCCAACCAGGCTGGAACCATCTCCCACCCTCCCTCCCCCACGGTGGATCTCGTCCAGCCTGCCTTGTCAACGGAGAATATTGTTCAGCCTCCCTGCACGTCTGAGGATGTTGCTCAGCATTCCTGTTTAGCTGAGGATGCCGGTCAGTCTCCCCGTTCAGCTGAAGACGTTGCTCTGCCTCTCGGTATGGCCAAGAGCTCCGATTTTCTTCCCTGCTCTGCCTCGGACGTCACTATGCCACGCTCCACTTGGGACATCGATCTGCCTCCCTACTCGACTCAGGATGTCGCTCCACCTTCCTGCTCAGTTAAGGACATCACTCTAAATTCATGTTTGGCTGAGGACGTTGCTCTGCCATCCTGCTCCACTGAGGACCTCGCTGTGCCTCCATGCTCCGCTGAAGACGTCCTTTTCTTTGCTTTGTACTGTATGTCATGCCCCCTCCCTGCTTCACGGAGAGTATCACTCCTCCCTCAGACCTCACGGAGAGCGTTACTCCTCCCTCTAGCTTCATGGGGAACGTCGCTTCCCCCTCAGGCTTCGCCTTGAGCTTCGTTCCTCCTGCTCGCTGTGCAATAGCCATTGCTCCGCATTCAAGCAAGGCCTGGGATATCATGTCATCTCTCTACAGTGCGGAAGAGACCGCCCCACACCTGAACCTCAGAGAGCATGCCAAGTTCCTGTCTTAGGTTGATGAGATGGCCTCTCAAGCCAAGTTCCTGTCCAAGGTCGACAAGACGGCCTCCCAAACCCTGTTCCTGTCTGAGGTTGACGTCACAACCGACACCGTTATTCTTGCACCCGAGTCTGCTGACACGGCCAACCAAACTCTGCTCATGCCTGAGTCTACTGACACAGCCAACCTAGTTCTGCTCAGGCCAGAGTCTGCTGACAAGGCCAATCAAGTTCTGCCATCCTGTTCCGCTGAGTCCTAAACTTTTTTGGAATGTGTTGCATCAATTTCAAAATAAACATTTACCTTCAAAATATTTCGCAGTTGATTAGGTAAAACAACAAATACATTGTCTTTATAAGTTTTTTGTTTAAATACAGGTCAAAGTAAGTTTACAAATCATATTGGATATTAATGATACTAGGTGACATTTACTGTGAAAACCATGAGATCCATTCCTTTTTCCTGCCTATCATATTTACATCATTTTTTATGTTTACCTTTTTTGACCCCTTAAATCCCATCCTCATCCCTCAGTGGCGTACCTTGATTGCAGATTTTGCCATTATTATATCCATTATGGTCTTCTGTGCCCTGGATTACCTGATGTCCCTGGAAACTCCCAAACTGCATGTACCCACTGAGATCAAGGTCACACAACTGTCCTTCTGTGTCATAATCATAATCTTAAAGAAAAGATTTTCTTTAATCATACTTCCTCTTTTAGAATGGATTTGAGATCATATCAAGTGCATAATTTACTATTGCAGTGTTGTAGTGTGTGTTCTAAATGCTTTTTTCTTCTCTTACTTTAACTCCTTTTGTATGATTGTTTGTCTGCTATTTATATTTCTTTCTTATTCCTTTCTATAAATGTGTAGCTTCGGAAACTCATCAGTGATTTTGCCATCTTCACATCAATCATGACTTTTGTTGGTCTTGATATTTTAATGGGGCTTGAAACACCTAAACTTATTGTACCTACAGAGTTTAAGGTATGATCCTGATTAGCTAACTGTGCTAAGTCAAGGGCTATTATTGGTGTACAATTTTGTATTTAATGCACACTATTTTCATTGCTGTGAATCTATAAAGATTGGTTTCTGATGCAGTTTAAAATAGCATTTAACTAAATTACATATCTAAAAGCATGGGCTAACTTTAATGTCAGAAAAAAACAGACTAGCCTTTCTTAACTACCTTTTTAAAACACAGCTTACCTACTTCTCACTTGTGTCTATCTCTGTCACTACAGCCCACTCGGCCAGACCGTGGGTGGGTGGTCATGCCCATTGGGAAGAACCCTTGGTGGATGTATTTAGGTAGCTTTGTGCCTGCACTTCTTGTTACCATCCTTATTTTCATGGATCAGCAGATCACTGCTGTTATTGTCAACCGCAAGGAGAACAAACTTAAGGTACAGTATAGTAATAGTCACTCTCATTCTCTTATACATACATATACATCTCATATGAGTTGTACATCTCAAATACTCATATAAATATTTGTGGATAAAAGATGACCTGAAACCAGTGTGTTTGTAGAGCTGCAAGAACTAATCACTAAAATCACTAATAATCGATTATGAAAATTGTTGTCTATGAATCTCATTATCGATCAGTTGGTCTGCGTGCGGCATAGGGTACGTTTACTCATTACGTTACTTCTGTTCCGAAAACATACATCCTAGAACACAGACCAAAATTGTGTCCCAAATGGCGTACTATACATTTACACTATGTACTATATACTCCACCATATATTGTATGAATTTTATAAGGATAGAATTGTCTCAAATGGAACACTAGCAGGTTATTTTACTAACCAGAAGTAGAAGCCGTTTCCCAGTCGATTGCACATGACGTCAAACACACGTAATGCGATGCCACTAGCTTTGGCAGACTACCCAGAGTCAACGAAAATTAATTTCTTGTTTACTATTTGTCAACGGTACCTTTTATACCTAACGTGACATCAGTCACCATCAAATGGAGGCGTAAGGCAGGAGAGCATTTTATATTAAATGCCACGGAGAAGTCTGTATCCTGTAAACTTTGCAAAGTGGAGCTTGTGTAGCATGGAAGCAGGACAGTGATGCACAAGCACAAACATGTTTATATCTAAAATGCTCCACTGTTCAAGGGCTTGGGGAAACTGGTGCAAGTTGCTTAAAAGATTTAGTTTAATTCCACTTTATGGTCATTATATGCTGTATTTGCCTGCTTATAGTGTAAATTCTGTCATTTATTATAACGGAAGTGATCTATTAGTAATTAGGCCACGTTGTTCCTCACTCACAGTGTAGATACGGTGATAAACAGTGGGAGCTCAAGTAAGATTTATAATGTCTAATTAAAGTTGAATGATCAAAGTAAACAAAAGTAAAAAGGTTATATTATATCATATATATAAGTATTTGTGCATATATATATATATATATATATATATATATATATATATATATATATATATATATAAACAAACAGTTGTATTAAAGTTTTATATTTTTTAAGTTTTATATGAGTGTTATATTTGTAACTCTCAGTTTGTCGATTTTATTTTAAATAAACAAAAGAATGGTACTGAAAGTCCCCCCCCCCCAATCTGATTAATCAAACAAATATTTCACCGATTAAACATTTATGAAATTTATCGTTAGTTGCAGCCCTAATTTAATGCAATAGATAATACATTTTGTACATGTTTTATATATTTTTTTGCCCTTACCACTGCATTTCATTCAAGATTTTATACCATAGCTTAGTGTACCTTAATTCAGTGTAAATTAGAGAGTGGGACATGTTTTATTTATTAATATGTTTTACGCATTTTTTCACATGTTGGACATGAGCAGAAAGGATGTGGCTACCATTTAGACATGTTTTGGGTGGGAATCCTCATGGCTGTCTGCTCTTTCCTGTGCTTGCCATGGTATGTAGCAGCTACAGTCATCTCCATTGCTCACATAGATTCCCTTAAGATGGAGAGTGAGTGCAGTGCTCCAGGGGAGCAACCACAGTTTCTGGGAGTGCGGTAAGTGAACATTAAATTATTAAAAGTTATATATTATATTTAATTTATTGGGGGGGGGGTTCCCTGTGTAATTTGTTTAAATAATTAAGTTGTATCTCTTCACATTTCTTCCCTTATTTTCCACAGAGAGCAGAGGTTGACAGGTATCCTGGTTTTTGTACTCACTGGAGTTTCCATTTTTCTTGCTCCTATACTGCAGGTAAGTCTTGTGAACATGAGTTAGTCTACCTCAAAAAGTATCACTGTGTCAGAGATTGGGCATCCAGGTGTATGCAAGTGCAGTAAAAAGCTTTTATTGAGAGAGGCAGGCAGACAAATCCAAAATGTGATGCAAAATCAAAATCCGAAAACAGGAAGAGGTAGGGTAATCTACAAACAGTATAAACTAGGCGAGCTAACGAATTGTTGAAAGATTAGACCTATGCCTCCTTTATGGTCTCAGGCTATTCAGACCTTCATAATAATAAATATGCAATACTTGCCATTGTTAATAAGACTATTAAAGGCTATTAAAGTTAAGCTAATTTTTTTAGCCTCATTTTGAGAGAAATTTATTCAGTGAATCTCTCTGTTCTCTTTCAAACATTCTTTCAGTATCTCACTATGTGAAACGCCTCGGGCATGACCGATACTGGAAGCACCAATAACACCACGTCTGTTGGTTGACAGACCAATCATGACAGTGATGCGGTAGTGCCACCCCCCTAATATATATAACTGCCGATGGACCCTACCTTATTCTCATTTTCTTCACCGTGAAAATTCTTTTTGGTAGTTAGCCTCAGCAGATCCTCGCAGGGAGTGTCCGCTGAACTGTTCACTCAGCTAGCCATTTCACTTCATGTCTCAAGCCGTCACAGCCCCTTTTTATTTCCTGGTGTTCATGTCTCTGTCATGGTGACTGTGACCCCTTCCAGTAGCACAACGAAGGGAAAAGATCCCTCTCGCTCATGCGCGTACGGGGTCTATGATTTCTTCCAAGCACTCTCACCCCCTGTGTATTGCGTGTCTAGGAGTTAGACACTCACAGGCTACACTTGCTAATCCTGAGTGCTGCCCGCAAAGTTCTCTGTTCCTGTTAAGGGTATTAGAGCGCCGAGTGCGAGGATGAAGATGATGAGACGATTGCTTGTCTTTTGGAGGAGGATGTGGAGGAGATGAAGAGGATGCAATCCTCCCTCCTAATCTTTCTTCCAGACCCAACAGTGCGATGGGTGAGTTTCCTTCCTCTATGTAGGGGGACTCTATAGAGGTACGGTGGTAGAGCAGGTTGTCCACTAATCCAAGGGTTGGCAGTTCGATTCCCAGCCCACCTGACTCCAACATACCAAAGTGTCCTTGGGCAAGACACTGAACCCCAAGTTGCTCCCGATGGCAAGTTAGCACCTTGCATGGCAGCTCTACTACCATTGGTGTGTGAATGGGTGAATGAGACACAGTGTAAAGCGGTTTGGATAAAAGCGCTATATAAGTGCAGACCATTTATAGAGATGTGCAGAAGAGCAGCTGCTAAACTTTCCATTTGCTGGCCAGCACAAGAGGTAGGCGAGAGCACGGAGAGAGACTTACAGATGTGGCCTGTAAGAATGCACGTTTTTTCATGCGGTTTCATATGATTCATCATGTGTGATCACGCAGCACCCTGTAGGCACACATGTTAGAATTTAAATTCATTTGTTGTGCTTCACACAATAACCACCAAGTGGTGCATTGAAGAACTTTCTGTAGCTGAACACATAGTACACTAAAAAATGGAACGTGTGGTCGGTGAGATTTAAGAAAAAAATATTACTTACTTAAATATTACATAAAAATATTATGTTCATGCTAAACCTAATTTAAACAAGTTTCTAATTACAAGATTCTAATTACAAGATTCACTTATACAAAGTGAGTGTGATAGAGTTACGTAGTACAGGTACAATAACTATAGTATTTAAATTAACGTGACTACAGCATGTGGGCTAGAATAGTGCAACTATAATATCCTTGGTGTAGTACACTAGCAACCATGGTTTGAGCCTCAGCCCAGTTCAGCATTTTGATTTAATACGCTTTTTTGTGTGTGTGTGTGTGTAAAAAGTTGATTTGTGTGTGCATGTGTAAATAAGAATTTCCTTTCTCAAAGTAGCACTGAATGAATTCCATCTTTTCCTTTCTTGCTAATGGAAATTTTTGTTCTTTACTTAGATTTAAATTTCACTATTGGAAAAAACTGGTTTAAAGTGAACACAGAAGTCCACACACTGAAGAAAGTTAATTGAATTTCAAATGCTTACATCGGTTCCACATGATTGAATTGAGTTACATTAACATAATTTGTTTTTGTACATCAAACATGATTTGATCATATATTTTCAATGCCCTGAATAAAATTAAACTCCACCTGAGCTGAGGATTGAACCATGGCTGCTGGAGTTCTGCAACAGTCACATTACCACCATTATTGTCACCAGCAGCATCCAGTGAAGATCCCAAAACTGACTTTTAAAATGACCCAAACTAACATTTTATTTATAGCAAATTTCTAATACAAATACTCAAATTATGAAATAAAATCCATGTACTTACCTATTTGAATATTTTTGGAGCCCAAACAAATAATCTTAAAGAACAAGACGTAGACGTTTTGGCTTTGCATTCTAAAACGCAATAATTTAATCGTAATCCAATGACTCTATAATCTCACAATCATGAGAAAGGATGGTGAAATGCTTTAGGGGAGCAGCTGCCATGGATGATCGAACAGATGTTTTGATACTGCCAGTAGTGGAGAATAGGTGCTCTGCACTACAGGAAGTCATGGGAAGGGTGATAATTATTCTTAGGAGTTTATTCTTTTTGGAAATATATCGGAAGGGCAACTGTCTATAACTTCTATTAGTGATGGGAATGTCTGTCCAATAGTACAGAAGTGGACATCTCATCCACATCCCATCCGTTCTGCATATCAGAACTCATTAAAGTGGCGTTTTTTTTGCATCTCCGCAAGCTATGCCCTTATCTGGGATCATAATTGTAAATGATGAACAGTTCTAAAAAGTTGCCTTAGTTTAAGGCATTGTCACTTTCTCAGTGGCCATGTAGTGGTATGTCTTGTTTGGCGCAAAACAACACAATGTCCAGAATTATCTTTAAATGTTACTGATTTGTTTGTACAAATGACAGATTCATTGCATCGTAATTCATCTGGTTGAGTACTGTTCCACGGCCAGATTTATGACAGGCTCTATAGCGTAACGTAAACTAACTCTAACCCTCCCCCAGCAATCCGTGATTGACTAAAACGGTACTGATAGCCTATCGATAGGCCGTCGCAGTTAGGCTATTTATATTAAAGACACGGTTTCACACTAAAATAATTATTTATTTCTGAAACTTGATATGCGTATTTGAGTGTGTATTTGAGTGATTATTATTGTCGTGTATGCGTGATTTTTTTTTTCTTCTTTCCCACAAAAATTTTGTGTATCATTAGATTGGGTGGGCCAGCCGTCAAACTGAGTGAGCCAGTGCCACCCTGGCCCTTATGTTTTCATTGCCAAGAAAGGAGAAGATGGAATTCATTCAATGCTACTTTGAGGAAGGACATTCATATTTACACATGCATACACAAACTGAATTTCTACACTTTAAAAAAATGTGTATTAAATCAAAACTCTCAACTTGGCTGAGGCTCAAATCCCAGTTGCTGGCATACTACACCAAGGGCATTAACACTGCTCTATGCTAGCACACTGTAGCCATACTACGTGACTCGATCATGCTTACTTTGTATAATTGAAACTTGTAATTATACATTTATTTAAATTAGGTTTAGCATAATATTTTTATGTAAAACATACATAATATTTTTCTTAAATCCAACTGACCACATTCCATTTTTTTAGTGTACTATGTGTTCAGCTACAGTATGTTTTTCCATGCGCTACCTGGTGGTTATTGTTTGTACAACAAACAAATTTAAATTCTAAGAAGCATGCCTGCAAGGTGCCATGCGATCACATGTGATGAATCACATGACACTGTGTGAAAAAATAGGCCACGTGTGTAAAGGCATTTTCATTCAGGACATATTTGCAGCAGAGAGTTGGGCCTCACCTCATACTTTTATCCCGCTCTATAGGTTGGATGTTACAGAGCCATCATTGGCACATTCTGTCCTAAGAATGTAAAAACAAAACAAACAAAAAAAACACAACTCTCGCAAACAATCTGTTTTTTGTTTTTTCCCCCAAAATGTTCCCACTTTATTCATGGAGTAGTTAGGGTTTTTGTGTTTGTTACTTACATCACTAAGTTGGTTGGCATGCCTGCTTCGGACAGCGTACAATATCTGCAGTACGGGAGTTGTCTATATCCCATAGTGAGATACTGAATGAATGTTTGAAAGAGAACTTAAGGTTACTTGCGTACCCCAGTTCTCTGATAACAGGAGTGAGGTATCTCACCACACGTCCCTCCTTGCAGTTGCATGGAGAAGAGATATGCTGAGAATAATGTAGGGACCATTGGCAGTGCTATATATTAGGGAGGCAGGACTCCCGCATCACTGTCGTGATTGGTCTGTCAACCAATAGATGTGGTGTTATTGGTGCCAGGATCAGTCGCGCAAGAGGCATTTCCCATAGTGAGATAGTGAGATACCTCACTCCTGTTATCAGAGAACCAGGGTTACATATGTAACTTAAAATTTTATTTGGACCTTTACCCAGGTATGTGGTTAGGTCTAGGGCTGCAACAAAAAATCAGTAATATTTGATTACAATAGTTGCCAACAAATTACAGTTATCAAGTAACTGGTCAATGTTATGAAACTTACTGTGGCTCACACTTAATGTCACTTTACTTCAAACAAATGTTTTGACTCAGCATTTCATAGTTTAATCAAAGTACACAGTATGTATTTTTAAATTACAAGCTCAAATCCTGATTGACATAATTGATCAACTGGTCACACTGATATATAGTAAATATATGTATGAAACTGTAATAAATAAATAAATAAATAAATAAATAAAGTCTGGAAAACCATGAACTTATGTTACTTTGGCTATTGGATTGAAAAAAGTTGTAGATATAATATTTTCATGCCATGACAGATTGTGTGTTAAATATCAGCAATATTATATTGTATTTAGTGATCTGTTATTTAAGTAAGCATAGTTAAGAGTTCTGTAGTACAGTGTTGGGGAAGCTTTGTTGAAACTATAGCTTTTCAGGCTATAATCATGTGAAAAATATGTACACCAAGGAAATTGTTGGCTTTTTTACACATTTGGACAAGCAAACATTTGATCATCTTTGAAACAATGACTATTAACAAAGTTGTTACAGTCTACAAATGACACATACAATTAACATTTTGTAGTTTTAACAATTTAAAATAACAAAAAACAGATCAGTCACATGGAAAAGTAACTACACACCTTCACATACATGAAATTAGAATCAGTTTTTCAAGATTCTGTGTGAATGATTAGAACACGCTTAAGGAGTGAAAGTGTTATTTAGAACGCTCACATCTAGTGTCATGTGTCTGGTGTTCCTTTTGCTACTGAAGTTTGTGGTGTAATCATGTCAAGAGCTAAAGAGTTCTGTAAGGCCTTCAGAAAAAAGTTTGTAAGGAAACTGTAAGGAAAATCATCTACAAGTGGTGCAGATTTCAAAGAACTGCCAATTAGTCCAGGTTTGGCCATCCCAGCAAATTCAGCCCAAGAGCAGACCATCTGATGCAAAAATAAGTCTCAAAGAAATTTAATCAAAGGATCTGCTAGTAAGTCTTGCAGCTGTTGGTGTCAAAGTGCATGATTCTGCATTCAGAAAGAGATTTAAACCAAAAATTTGGTCTGCATAGGAGGCATGCCAGGAAAAAGCCTTTGCAAGACTACAGTTTGCCACTGAGCATATAGGCAAAGACCAGGCCTTTTAGAATAATGTGCTCTGGACAGATGAATCAAAGCTAGAGTTGTTTGGCCACAGTAACAGCAGACATATTTGGTGCAGACCAAAGACAGCTTTGGTGCAGACCAAAGACAAAGCACCTCATACCAACTGTGAAGCACAGTGGTGGAAATATTGTGGTTTGGGGTTGCTTTGCTGACTCATGGACCGGACAGCTTGCATTTATTGATTCAACTATGAATTCTGCATCATATCAAAGAGTACTTGTGTGTGAGGCCATCTGTCCAAAAGTTGAAGTTAAACTGAATGCGAACCTTTCAACAGGATAATGATCCTAAGCACACTAGCAAATCCACCAAGGAATGGCTCAAAAAGAAGAAATAGAGGGTTATGGAATGGTCTAGTTAAAGCCTGGATTTGAATTCCATTTAAATGTTGTGGGGGGATGTGAAATGGGCAGTACATGCAAGAAAACCCTCAAACATCTTGCAACTGAAAGAATATTAAACAGAAGGGTGGTCAAAATTTCCAGCAAACCTGTTAGGATTTGAGAAATGATATCCCGGATGAGCCCCCAGAAAACAGGATTTGAAAATAGAGAATCTCCAGGTTGCAATGTTAGGAAAAGAAAAAGAGAACAGGCACCCTCGCCCCGCCACACGCTTCCTACACCCTTGGGAGAGTTTGCCAAATGACACACAGACACACAAAGTTCAAATGGTAAGAGAGGGGAGAGTGTTCAATGTAAACTTATCAAAGCCGATGTCAGAGACTGGTAGAGAATAATTTTCCTTGTGTTTTTGTTCAAGTATATCAGCTTCATCAATAGGCACTTTTTCAAAGATGATCAAATGTTTGCTTGTATAAATATGTTTGTTTTTTTTTGTTTTTTTTAAATTCACATGACTGTACACGCTACACATAATTTGATGTAGTTAAGCTTCTGTCAAGCTACCTTTTTAAAAAAGTAGTTAGCTACACTACAAGTTACTAAAAAGTAGGTAACTACATTGAAACTACTTAAATGGGCAACATTTTTTGTGTCATGATTGTGAATTAGCTTATGAATAACTGTGTATAATTATGTATGAAGAAATTAAACAATTAACATAAGATAGTGAAGTTATATAGTCTTGTTTTATTTATAGACCATGAAAGATACAATTAATACTCAAACTGTATATTAATAGTATTAATAATTCTAATAATAATTCAAGCTGCAAGCAGTGAAGAACGAACCCGGGTGCACGTTGGGGCTGTTCTGCAAGGGGAATGCCATTCCATTTTTTTAGCACTTATATGTTGTTAGGACTGTATCACAATGTAAACCATGTAATTTCCAGTTAGCAGTAGATGTTGCTATGACTATTACTGAATATTGGAATGTATATGTCTTCAGGCCAGGATTTGTATCAAATATGTGAAGTTTGGTACAGAATGAACATTGTATGCTTGAGTTATAACAACTTCCTGTTTAATAGCAGTACTAGCATGTGTGAGCACTTAGCTAAGTGTTGCTAGCATGTTTTAACATGTTTCTAGCATGTTGCTACCATGTTTAGAATTAGCTTGCATATTTTTATATGTTGCTAGGTATAGATCACTCTAAAACATATCACTTCCTGATGCCAGCAGGTGGCGCTATAATGTTAATGAGCATTGTCTTAAGGGCAGGACTCATGTCAAATATGTGAAGTTTGGTGCAGATTGAACATTATGTCTGAGTTCATGTGAAACATTTCAGTTCATGTTGGCAGCAGGTGGCGTTATGACTATAACTAAATATTGGCATGTGGATGTCTTCAGGCCAGGGTATGTATCAAACGTGAAGTTTGGTGCAGAAGGAACATTGTATGTCCGAGTTAGTGTAAAACATGTCAGTTCATGTTGCCAGCAGGTGGCGCTATGACTATAACTGAATATTGGCATGTGGATGTCTTCACGCCAGGGTTCGTATCAAACGTGAAGTTTTGGGAAGATTATCGAGCCATTTTGCCACACTCAATTCTGGAACCCCTATCAGATGTAAATTTTCACCCATTCTGATGCGTCTGCAAAGTTTCGTGAGTTTTCGGGTATGTCTAGGCACTCTAAAATGCGATTCATTTGAGAAAATAATAATAATAATAAATGTAGCAGATCCAATAGGGCCTTGCACTACTGGTGCTTTGGCCTTTATGAATAAAAATATATGGAAGAAACAGGAAGGAAGAGCTTTAATAGGAATCCAAGTAAATGATTTTTGCAAATATTGTAGAGAACAAGAAACTGTAGAGCATGTCATATTTCATTGTAGAAGGTATATACAGGAGAGAAGGGAATTAATACAATATTTAAACAGTAATGGACATAAAGATAGAGAGTTGGAGTGTCTATTAGGAATAGAGGTTAATAGAGATCGGTTAGGATATAGGGTTTTAATACAATACATGTGTAGTACAGGTTTGAGTGAGAGAATTTAAATAGATCAAAGAACAGATTTGTGTTGTAATGTGTCAGTCTGGATCCAGAGGGGATCCGTGTGGAAGCTGGAGGAGCTGAACACGCAGTGCCAGCTGACACCTGGGTCCTGATGGATCTAGACTTGGGGTAAATTAGTCATTTTTTTAAGGGATTAAGAGAAAGGCATGGAATACGATGCATTAAACCAAACAGTAGGTGGGGGAATGTGGTCATGGCACCAGCCCCCATTAAAATAAAAAAAGCCTTACTGCAAAGTTTCCTTTGTGTTCCGTCATTACCAAACCGTTTATTTTGTGCTGTTTTCTGGTTTTGATTTTTCCCCTTTGCTTACATTTTGGATTACTGTTTTGCTTTTGATGCCCTGTTTGCTGATCGTTCGACCCTGGACTGTGTTTGACCACGAGTTTTGCATTACGATTTGGATTTGTCTGCTTTCTTAAAAGGAACGCAGACTGTGAAGATTTGTAGGCCTTAACACGCAGTAATTGCACTCTCCTACTAAAATAAGTTGTTAGAAACACATGAAATATGTTCATTACTTCAAAAATCCTTAATACTTAACATATTTTAACCTACAGAGGCCGCCATTAAGTGACATGTGCAGTGCACGCTGAGTTGATGATGTAAAATGGTTGAACATGAGCACTCAAAAGTATTAGCTGTTCTTGAACCATTTGGAGTACATGCATGGTTTGGGTATCTTTTGAAAGGTGGACTAAATATTTTTTACATAATTGGATTGTCTGGACTTTTGCCAGTGTAACAAGACTGTTTTTATCAGGGCATTATTGATCAGTTGATTACTGTGAGGCTTCATATGAGGTCAGTTGCCTCCATTTTGTAAGTGTTTGGTTGTATATTGGTGGTCCGACAGAGACATGGATTTTAGCTGCTGTTATGACTGTATCTCAAAATGGTTTATATCAATCGAATCACAAGAATCTCAGCCTTCAAAAGATATGTGTACCTTCGTACACACAGAAGCTGTGTAGATAACATACAGTGCATCCGGAAAGTATTCACAGCGCTTCACTTTTCCCACATTTTGTTATGTTACAGCCTTATTCCAAAATGGATTAAATTCATTATTTTCCTCAAAATTCTACAAACAATATCCCATAATGACAACGTGAAAGAAGTTTGTTTGAAATCTTTGCAAATTCGTTTTTTATAAAAAAGCACATGTACATAAGTATTCACGGCGCAATACTTTGTTGAAACACCTTTGGCACCAATTACAGCCTCAAGTCTTTTTGAGTATGATGCTACAAGCTTGGTACACCTATTTTTAGGCAGTTTCTCCCATTCTTCTTTGCAGGACCTCTTAAGGTCCATTAGATTTAATGGGGAGCATCGGTGCACAGCCATTTTCAGATCTCTCTAGAGATGTTCAATCGGCTTCAAGTCTGGGCTCACGCTGGGCCACTCAAGTACATTCACAAAGTTGTCCTGTAGCCACTCCTTTGTTATCTTGTCTGTGAGCTTAGGGTCATTGTCCTGTTGGCAGATGAACCTTCGCCCCAGTTTGAGGTCCAGAGCTCTCTAGAGCAGGTTTTCATCAAGGAGGTCTCTGTACATGGCTGCATTCATCTTTCCCTTGATCCTGACTAGTCTCCCAGTTCCTGCCGCTGAAAAACATCCCCACAGCATAATGCTGCCACTACCATGCTTCACTGTAGGGATGGTATTGGCCAGGTGATGACTGGTGCCTGGTTTCCTCCAGACATGAGGCTTGCCATTCAGGTGAAAGAGTTCAATATTTGTTCAATATTTGGGCTGAGAGTCCTTCAGGTGCCTTCTGGCAAACTCCAGGCAGGCTGTCATGTGCCTTTTACTGAGGAATGGCTTCCGTCTGGCCACTCTACCATTCAGGCCTGATTGATGGAGTGCTGCAGAGATGGTTGGTCTTCTGGAAGGTTCTGCTCTCTCCACAGAGACACTCTGGAGCTCTGTTAGAGTGATCATCGGGTTTTTGGTCACCTCCCTGACTAAGGCCCTTCTCCCCCGATTGCTCAGTTTGGCCAGGCGGCCAGCTGTAGAAAGAGTCCTGCTGGTTCCAAACTTCTTCCATTTACGGATGATGGAGGCCACTGTGCTCATTGGGACCTTCAATGCTGCGGAAATTTTCTGTTCCCTTCCCCAGACCTGTGCCTTGATACAATCCTGTCTCGGAGGACTACAGACAATTCCTTGGACTTTATGGCTTGGTTTGTGCTATGAGATGCATTGTTAACTGTGGGACCTTATATAGACAGGTATGTGCCTTTCCAAAAAATGTCCAAGCAACTGAATTTACCACAGGTGGACTCCAATCAAGCTGTAGAGACATCTCAAGGATGATCAGTGGAAACAGGACGCACCTGAGCTCAATTTTGAGTGTCATGGCAAAGGCTGTGAATACTCATGTATATGTGCTTTTTTTGTTTTTTATTTTTAATAAATTTGCAAAGATTTCAAACAAACTTCTTTCACGTTGTCATTATGGGGTATTGTTTGTAGAATTTTGAGGAAAATAATTAATTTAATCCATTTTGGAATAAGGCGGTAACATAACAAAATGTGGAAAAAGTGAAGCCCTGTGAATACTTTCCGGATGCACTGTAGATCTGCACATAATATGGCGACAGTGCACTGGCCATCGGAATTTTAACAGGATAAAGGATACGACAGCGAGATGGCTGATAATCTCTAAAAAAATTATTGATATTAGAATACGTTTCATCAGAAAACGATGGATTAATCCAAATGCTTACCTTGAACAACACACACTCTTGGTTGGCATAGACGTGCAGTTGCCACACAGACACGATGGATTTTGCAACAATATCGCCTCCTCGCCTCTCTGATCGTCTTCATTTTGATGTACATTTTGAGTAATGTCTTCTATATTAGCCTCCTCGCTTACGTTGCGGTCGGGTTCAAATTGAAAAGGCTGAAGACTGTAGTTAATATCGCTGCAGGGTCGCTGGAGTGTGCAGATTAAATGACTTTTAAAAAGGAACCCGTTTTAGATTTGTTTTCTTCATATTTCCAATTTTGCTGTTATAAGATGGGAAATTTTTTTTTTTTTTTTTAAATCCAAGAATTCAGGATTTAAATGTTTATTTTTTATGAAACAGTCCATCTTTGTTTTGTGGAAATTGAAAAAAAAAGGATGAGAAAAGGGGAGGGGGGTTAGTTTTTAGTTTTCTTTTAAGTAGATATGAATTGAATGGATGATGCATGTATTAGACAAGTTTTCCACATATGTTTCTGTCCTAAGGGCTTAATTTAACTAACTACAAATTGAGTTTACAGTATTCATTGTTTAACTGTTTTGGTCTAAGGTCTTTTCCTGGATAGACACATGATGCATTAAAGGCCTATGCCTATAAGATCATAGCTTTTTTTTTCCATTTAAAGCATTATGAAACTGTATTACATCCTCATTCTAATTAGCACCATTATGCCATTTTAGGGTCTATTTTTCTCATCAAAGTATAGTACTGAAGCTGAAAAAAGTAGCTGTTGACTTTAGAATATTGCATTTGAGCCAACAGGATAAAACAAGATAAAACAGTTGCTAGTGAAGGATATATAAAAACAGCATATAACTGAAACCTTTGCTATGGTAATATTTTAACCAATCTGCTTTTTTTCTAGTATATTCCCATGCCAGTACTTTATGGCATATTCCTGTACATGGGAGTAGCCTCTCTCAGTGGCATTCAGGTGCATACACACACACACACACACACACACACACACACACACACACACACACACACACACATATATATACACACACATACACACACATTGACACAGACATAATTATTAATGTAGGTAATTGATTCCATGCCTACTCCTAAACCTAACTCAAACCTAAACCTCCATTTTTTGTTTTTTTAAATAAAAAATGCATTTAAAAAGTATTTTTCCTCATGGGGACCAGCCAAATGTCAGATATTCCTATATTTGTGGGGACACTGCAAGGTATAAAAACATAAACAACCCCCATCCTGACCACACATACACATTGCTGTTCATTTCTATGTTTATAAGTTTCTTTAGATTACATTTCCTCAGTGTTAATGTAAAACATCTTAATCATATCGTTTAGTTTTGGGAGAGGATGAAGCTTATCCTGATGCCTGCCAAGCACCAGCCAGACTTTGTTTTCCTCCGCCATGTACCTCTGCGCCGGGTGCATCTTTTCACCTTAGTCCAGATTACTTGCCTGGCTGTGCTCTGGATCCTCAAGTCTACTGTGGCAGCTATTATTTTCCCTGTCATGGTAAGATCTATGCTTTTTTCTGTCCTCCAGATTCATGGATTACAGTATATTAGAAAAAAAAGAATACATTGGTATTGTATTAGATATCAAGCAGTAGTCATTCAACTTGTATAATTTTGTCCTTTCGTATTACTCCACTTGTCATATGTATTTAACATTGACTTTGAGCCTTTTGGCAGAGTACAATCCAATATATGTTACATGTTAAAGTTGCCAATAATAATAAGACTAAATTTCTAAAAGTTGCCCAGATGGTTGTGAGAGATAGTCATAGGAAGGAGAGAGAGAGAGAGAGAGAGAGAGAGAGAGAGAGAGAGAGAGAGAGAGAGAGAGAGAGAGATTGATTGATTGATTGATTGATTGATTGATTGATTGAACTAAACATACAAAGTTTTGTAACAATTGCCAGTGCAGCAAACGCTACACAAGCAGCAGTCATTCAAACCATGAATGGTGCAATCATAAAAGGTTGAAAATAACAAACTGCAGTGCCAAAGCAGACATGTGCCACAAAAATTAAAGAGTCATCAAACATATCAACTGATATCAGAGCGCCAAAACCATTAGATTAACACCCACCTTGACATATGTCAGGGTGACTCAAATGAAAGGCAAACATCTTCAACATTTTGACACATGTCCATCTAGACATCTAACATTGCCTAGATATTGGAAAAGCATTGTATGGAAATACTTGTGAGACATTCTTTTTGCATTTTCAGTTTGTTGGTATATTCAAATTTTAAACCTCTTATCAAAGTGATGGAGTTCATGATGACCTAGGGAAGTGGTAGCTCAGCAGTTAAGACATTGGCGTTCTGATCGGTAGGTTGTGAGTTCAAATCCCAGCACTGCCAAGCTACCACTGTTGGGCCCTTCAGCAAGGCCCTTAACCCTCAACTGCTCAGGTATAAATGAGATAATTGTAATTTGCTCTGGGTAAGGGTGTCTGCAAAATGCTGTAATGTAACTTGGAGATATGTCTTATTTCCAGATCCTGGGACTGATGGTAGTGAGAAAGATGCTTGACCTTGTCTTCTCCCAGCATGACCTGGCCTGGCTGGATGACATCCTCCCTGAGAAGGACAAGAAGAAAAAGGATGACGAGAAAAAGAAGAAAGTGAGAAAGAAAAGAGATCATGACAGTGATGAGGAGGTTAGTGAACAAATAAATCCTGTTTCGCTAACATGCTTTAAAACATTCATGTGCTCTGATCTGTTTCAATGCTTTGTAATTAATCACTGCATTTTTTCACTTTCTTTTCACAGTGCTGCTAAAGAGGCACTGTGTAACGTTTACTGCAGTCTGTATGAGTCATTTATTTAATCTACAGTTCCTATGTAGCAGTCCCAGCATGACATTTGATTTAGTTGGTGTGTCCTGCATGTATACTCTGCTAAATGTTGTGCGTTTACATAAATTTAAGTGTATGGCAGTAGATTGTGGTTTCTGTGTCTCTCCCAGTTGAAATGTCCCGGTGATAGTCTTCCCTCAGTGAAGATACCAAAGGAGCCACCAGAATGTACATCATCCTCCTCCCCTGACCCTAACTGTGAGTGAACCTTAAAGTTCCTGCTTCTGATGTCATAAATAGCTATGTCTGACATGATGTATAATCTGATATGGTCTGATATGGAGTGCATATGGTGTATGCACCTCTGGGGTTGGGGGTTCGATTACCGCGTACACCCTGTGTGTGAAGAATTTGCATGTTCTCCCCATGCTTCTGGGGTTTCCTCCAGGTACTCTGGTTTCTTTCCCCAGTCCAAGGGCATGCATTGTATGCTGATTGGCATCTCTAAATTGACCATAGTGTGTGAATGGGTGTGTGCGCGATTGTACCCTGCAATGGTTTGGCACCCCGTCCAGGGTGTCCCTGCCTTGTGCCCTTGGTTTCCTGAGATAGGCTTCAGGCTCCCCCTTACCCAGTGTAGGATAAGTAGTACAGAATATAATGAGGAAACAAAAGGAGAGCATAAACTCTCAGAGGCCTTAGCATTAGTAGTGCACTGTGCAGGTAGTGACCTGCCCTGAGTGACTGGAGCTCCAGGGTTTGTTTTTGCTGAAGACTGATGAATTCACTGATTTAAGCAATGACCACAGTGAGGACAGAGGTGGGAGAAACAACTATGGTGAAGCAGAGAGGCAGAATGACATCCTCAGCTGAGCAGGGAAGCGGAGCAATGTCTTCAGCGGTGCAATGTCTTCAGTGAGCAAGGAGGAAGCGCAATGTCCGATGTGGGGCAGGAAGGGTGGGAAATGGCTCCAGTCAGGATGGGAGCCCTCTCCCCAATAAACTGGTTGCACAAAAAACCTGTCTGCTGTATCCATGTTTAGGTGAAGCGTTCTGTCTGCAGCCCCAATGAGAAGGAACAATGGGTTAGGAATACAGGACAGGCTGTGGGGTCTACTGAGAGCATTGTGGTGGAAGCAGAAGGGGTTCTATGAGGGGAGCTGGTGCCTGGGGAACTGGTAGTGGAACAGGAGACAATGCTGAATGGGCTGGCTAGGCTGGGGACTAGGAGACATCTGGGTAAGCTGGGCTAAAATACAGTTCTCAGTGTGTTCAAGGAAATCACATTGGCTAGAGAGGGCCAAAAGTAGGGGATTTGATTCTGCTGGGTCCACATTGGCCTGATCATTCTGTTACAACCAACAAGGTATTTGGGATCCAGAAGTAGAACACATTATTGATGGAAAATTGCAGGAAGAGATGTTTGATGAAGGAGCGTGGCTTGGTGCATCTGTCAGGCCAGGATTTGAACTTGGCTTGGCGGCATCAGAGTCTGTGAACCATAGGGAAGGCGAAGCAGGGCTGCGTGTAGGAGTATGCAGGCAGGCAGGGTGAGACACGGACTACGTGTACAGGAGAAACAGGATTAAACAGGGAATAAAACATGAGGAAACAAAATCAGAGCATTGTAGCATCATGCAATATAGTATGACCAGTCTGATGGATAGATAAATAGAGTACTTGTAGAGCTGATTAGATAGATAGACAGACAATCAATACTTGTAGAGTTGATTAGATGGATAGGGTGCCAATGCTTGTAGACTTGACATCACTAGAATACCCCTAACACAATTCTAATCATTGAGCTGAGTGTTTTGATATGTCACATGTTTATGTTGTGGTAGTTTTTGTGATTCCACTTACAGTGGGGGAAATAAGTATTGGATGTGTGAACTTTTTTTTTCAGTAAATATATTTCCAATGAGGCTATTCACATGATATTTTCACCAGACATCAGTATTAACTCAAGAAATCTGGAAATATAAATAGTTTGTCACGTAATGGAGGCATAGACAGAAGCAAATGCAGGTATGGCAGTTTAATGAAACAACAACAAGGGTCAATCGATCAGGCAAACAGTCCAAACTAGGCAAGGCAAAGAGACAAGGTCATAAACAAGAACAAGGTCAAAACCAGGATAAATGAACACGGTAATAAGGCTTTGTAACGACAGAGATAGAAGGCAACTGAGCGTATACTTCACAAAGAGTGAATGCATAGAAGGTCCTTTTAAAATGTGGTCATAATTGTGCTGTGAAATGGATGCAGGTGTGCATGATTAGAATGAAGGTGAGTGTTCTGGGAACTGCGGTCCATGGCGGCCATATTTGTAGGCCACAGTGCAGGCTGGGAAATGTAGTAACTGGTTTGCTGTGATATGACAGAACCCCCCCCCCCCCCTTCACAGCCCCTCAGGCCCCGAGGCAGACATTGTCCAACAGACAGAGGGGCAGGCTCACCAGGGCCACCAGACAGCACCCAGGTCTGAGAAGCTGGGTCATCAGCTTCAGCAGGGCGAGAAGGCAGAGCGGCATCCTCAGTAGAACATGGAGGTAGAGCGAAATCCTCAGCGGTGCAGGATGGCAGAGAGACATCCTCAGCCAAGCAGGAAGGCGGAGCAATGTCTGAACCAAAGCCTAGCATAGTGACATCCGAGGCTCAACAGGGAAGAAATGCGGAGCTCCTGGCCGCTAAGCAGGGATGCTGAGTGACGTCCTCAGTGGAGCAGGATGGCAGAGCTTGGTTGGCTGTGTCATCAGTCTCAAGCATGAGAATAACTTGGTTGGTCGTGACATTGGCTTTAGGCCTGAGCAGAACTTCAACTGCTAGCTGGAACTTGGCGTGGAAGACCGTCTCTTCAACCTCTAGCTGGAACTTTGTGTGGGAGGCCGTCTCTTCGACCTTGGTCAGGAACGGGGCTTGAAAGGCTGTCTCGTCGACCTCGGACAGGGACTTGGCTTGAGAAGCCGTCTCATCCACCTCGGACAGGAACTTGGCATGGGAGCCCGTCTCTTCAACCTCAGTCAGGAATGTGGCATGGGAGGCAGTCTGTTCGACCTCTAGCTGGAACTTGTCGTGGGAGGCCGCCTCGTCAACCTCTAGCTGGAATTTGCCGTGGGAGGCCGCCTTGTCGACCTCAGTCAGGAATGTGGCTTGGGAGACCGGCCCTTCGACATCAGACAGGAACGTGTCTTGGGAGGCCGTCCCTTCGACCTCGGTCAGGAACCTGGTGTGTGAGTCCGTCCCTTCAACTTCGGACAGGAACGTGTCTTGGGAGGCTGTCCCTTCGACCTCGGACAGGAATGTCTATTGGGAGGCCCTCCCTTCCACCTCAGACAGGAACGTCTATTGGGAGGCGTCCCTTTGACCTCAGACAGGAACGTCTACTGGGAGGCCGTCCCTTCGACCTCGGACAGGAATGTGTCTTGGGAGGCAGTCTGTTCGACCTCTAGCTGGAACTTGACGTGGGAGGCCGCCTCATCAAACTCAGTCAGGAATGTGGCGTGGGAGACCAGCCCTTCGACATCAGACAGGAACGTGTCTTGGGAGGCTGTCCCTTCGACCTCGGACAGGAATGTCTATTGGGAGGCCGTCCCTTCCACCTCAGACAGGAACGTCTATTGGGAGGCGTCCCTTTGACCTCGGACAGGAACGTCTACTGGGAGCCCGTCTCTTCAACCTCGGACAGGAATGTGTCTTGGGAGGCCATACCTTTGACCTTGGACAGGAACGTGTCTTGGGAGGCAGTGCCTTCGACCCCGGAAAGGAACATGTCTTGGGAGGCCGTGCCTTCGACCTCGGACAGGAACGTGTCTTGGGAGGCCGAGCTTCCGACCTCAGACAGGAAAGTGTCTTGGGAAGCCGAGCCTTCGACCTCGGACAGGTACGTGTCTTGGGAGGCTGGCCCTTCGACCTCGGACAGGAACGTGGCTTGGGAGGTCGCCTCGTCGAACTCGGACAGGAACTTCACTTTATGCTGGAGCTCTGGAGATGAGAAAACCTCATGGGTCTCGTGCTGGAGCTCTGGGGAGGAAGTGCCCATGTTGACCTCCAACTGGGGCTTTGGAGAGGAGGTCGCCACAGTGCAGGATGGGAAATGTAGTCACTGGTTTGCTGTGATATGACAGAATTCACAACATTAAAGTCCATAAATTAAGTTATGTGTAATAAAGTGGAATGACACATGAAAAACCTATTGAACACACTAACTGAAATTTATTTAATACTTAGTGGAGAAGGCTTTGTTTGTAATGACCGCTTCAAGACACTTCCTGTATGTAGAAATTAATAGGCCGCAGTATTCATGTGTGATTTTGGCCCAAACTTCTTAACATATTGTCTTTAAATCTTGTTCAGTTGGATTCAAGTCAGGTGATTGACTGAGTCATACTAATGCCTTGATTTATTTATTTATTTATTTTTTGAGTTTCCTTTGCTGTATTCTTTGGATCGTTGTCATGCTGGAAGGTCCACCCACGTCTCATCTTCTTCATGGATGGCAGCAGAATCTCCTCAAGAATCTGCCGGTGAAGGGCTCCATTCATTCTGCCAGTACCACGTGATGAAAAACAGTCCCACACCATGATGTTTCCACCTCCAAACTTGGTATAGTGTTTTAAGGGTGATGTACAGTGCCATTTCTTCTCCAAACTTGGTGTGTAGTACGACAGCCAAAAAGTTCAATTTTGCTCTTGTCTGACCAGACTACACTCTCCCAGTATTTCATAGGCTTGTAAAATGAATTGTAGCCAACTTTAAACGAGCTTCAACATACCCTTTCTTTAGTAATGGAGTCTTGCGGAGTGACCATGAGCAGTGGAGTGCATTGCCTAATTTTTTCTCTGTGATGATGACACTTGCTGCCTCCAAGCGTTTCTGGAGCTCTTTCCGAGTGGTCCTTGGCTTTTGGGCTACTCTTCTGACTATTCTTCTGACTCCCTGGTCAAAAATATTGCGAGGAGCTCCTGTGCATGGCCGGTTGATGACAGAGTGATGTTGCTTCCACTTGCAGATAATGGCCCCAATGGTGCTTACTGGAGGATTCAGAGGTTTTGAAATATGTCTGTATCTGATTCCATCAATGTTTCGCAACTTTAAGGTTGTGCAGGTCTTGGGAGAGCTCGTTGCTTTTACCCATCATGAGATATTTCTTGTGTGACACCTTAGTATCGAAAAGCCTTTTTTATAGACCATCAATTTACTAACCCAGCTGATATTAATTTGCACAGATTGGAGGTATAATTATTTTCTAACTACTTATGGATTTCAGCTGATTCCTTGCCTTACCTTGCCTTGGAGAACTGCTTTTCCTTAGCGTGTTCAATACTTTTTTCCTGTCATTCCACTTCATTACACAAAACTTTTTTATGGACTTTAATGTTGTGAATTGTATATATTTGTGGTTTTCTTGAGTTAATGATTATGTCTATAGCCTCATTGGAAATATTTGTAATGTTGACATGTTCAATACTTATCTCCACCTCTGTAGATAGATAGATAGATAGATAGATAGTTCACAAAAAAGTAGGTTTGCAAAAAATCCAGTATGGTAGACTTTTTTTCATGGCAGAAATGAAATCGGAGATATACTTTTTGTTTGTCTTTACCCAAAGATTGAAATGATTTTGATTACTGTAGCGCTACTGTGTGGCCAATTGGGGCCAGACTTTGCGACGGTCTACCATTCCTCAAAGTTTCAAGTCTCTAGGCCTCATGGTTTAGTCTGCATGATCAGTTTTAGGGCATAATAATAATAATAATAATAATAATAATAATAATAATAATAATAATAATAAGGGCGCACAGTGGCTTAGTGGTTAGCACGTTCGCCTCATGCCACCAGGGTCTCGAGTACCGCCGGGGCCATGTGTGTGCGGAGTTTGCATGTTCTCCCCATGCTGCGGGGGTTTCCTCCAGGTACTCTGGTTTCCTCCCCCAGTCCAAAGACATGCATGGTAGGCTGTTTAGCGTGTCTAAAGTGTCCGTAGTGTATGAATGGGTGTGTTAGTGTGTATGTGATTGTGCCCTGCGATGGACTGTGTACACCGCCTTGTGCCCGATGCTCCCTGGGATAGGTTCCCCATGACCCAGTGGGACAAGTGGTATAGAATATGGATTTATTTATTTATTTATTTATGTTTATTTATTTTATTTATTTATTTTTAATTGTCAGAGCAAGCCTGGCCTGTTGAATGTGTTATAACTCCTGTTCACCTTTCCTCAGCATAACTCTGCACATGAAGATCTCCTGCCATCCATCTCCACCTCAGCCACTCTCCCATGTTTAGGTGGAGCCCAGATACACGGGGATGGATTTACCAGCAGCAGCATGAGACTGGCAGTGAAACCACATTACGTTGAAATAAGAATCTTTGTTGTTTGGGGGGAAATGTTTATTAAAGGTGGAATAATACAGGAAAAAAATTATGTCTAACCTAAAACTTCTTGTGCTTTGCCTTAGGTGTCTAATGAATATAAAATTATTTTCATCTCTAGTGAACATGTGAAATTTTATAAACAACAACTGCTTAGGTCAGTTAACAGCAGCCTTTAAATTGCATAGCACATAAATGAACTTCAGAACTCTCTACTAGAAGAACACCTACTATATAACACAATAATCAGTCATTTATTAAATAAAACACAACGTCAGGCTTTGGTGTTGCTTTGTGCGTAATAAAACCAGGTAATTGAATCTGAAAATAATCTATTTCTTCAGTAGACCCTGGATTTAATTAAAAAGTAACTATAAGAATGTACTAAAAGTAACTTAGATTGAATGTTGACTTAAAATATATATTTGAAGTTTAGCAGGATTTAAAATCAACTTATGTGTTACAATATTAACATATGTTTGAAATTGTTAGTTATTGTTAGTTGTTTACACTAATTCCTCTATTTTAATGAATGTACTACAGTGCCCTCCACTAATATTGGCACCCTTGGTAAATATGAGCAAATAAGGATGTGAAAAATTGTCTTCATTGTTTAACCTTTTGATCTTTTGTTTAAAAAAAAAAACAGAAAATAAACTGTTTTCATGAATATCAAACAATTGCAAATAAAACACAGGCTTATCAAAAAATACCTTTGTGAAATATATGTGTGCAACAATTATTGGCACCCTTTTAGTCAATAATTTGTGCTACCTCCCTTTGCCAAGATAACAGCTCTGAGGCAAGGGATTTGAGACCATTCATTCATATATAGAATCTCTCCAGATCCTTCCAATTTTAAGGTCCAAACTGGTGGACTCTCCTCTTCAGTTCACCCCACAGGTTTTCTATGGGTTTCAGGTCAGGGGACTGGGATGGCCATGGCAGGACCTTGATTCTGTGGTCAGTAAACGATTTTTGTGTTGATTTTGATACATGTTTTGGGTCATTGTACTCCTGGAAGATCCAACAACTGGATATTTTAAGCTTTCTGGCAGAGGCAGTCAGGTTTTAATTTAATGTCTGTTGATATTTGATAGAGTCCATGATGCCCTGTATCCTAACAAAATGTCCAGGTCCTTTGGCAGAAAAACAGCTCCAAAACATTAAAAAGTCACCACCATATTTAACCTTGGGCATGTGGTACTTTTCCATATGGCTATCTCTCTGTGTGCACCAAAACCAACTCTGGTGTTTATTGGCAAAAAGTTCTATTTTGGTTTCATCTGACCATAGAACCTGATCCTATTTGAAGTTCCAGTGGTGTCTGGCAAACTGAAAACACTTGGTATTGTTTTTTTGGATGAGAGTACAGGCTTTTTTTCTTGAAACCATTCCAAACAACTTATGGTGATGTAGGTGACTTCAGATTTTAATTTTGGAGACTTTCTGACCCCAGGATGCAAGTAACTTCTGCAATTATCCAGCTGTGAACCTGCTCTTCACAGTGCGTTGAGACAATATAGACACACATCCTCTTCTTCTAGGTTGATTCATAACATTTCCAGTTGACTGGAACTTTATTGCCCTGATGGTGGAAATAGGCATTTTCAATGCTTGTGCTATATTCTTATAGCCACTTCCCATTTTGTTAAGCTCAACAACCTTTTGCTGCAAATCACAGCTGTATTCCTTAGTCTTACCCATTGTTATGAATGACTAAGGGAATTTGGCCCATGTGTTACCTCATATTTATACCCCTGTGAAACAGGAAGTCATGATTGAACAATTTCCTGTTCCTGGTCAAACAGGTGTACTAAAAAAATGTAGAATATCAGTGGGAACATATTTCAAATATATCTTTCTCATATGAATTCATAGGGGTGCCAATAATTGTGGCACACCTATATTTAATGAAGTTTTTTTTTTTTTGATAAACCTGTGTTATGTTTGCAATTGTTTGATATCCATGAGAGCAGAGAGTTTTTGTGAAAATTCAAAAGGTTAAACAATTTCACAGCCTTCTTTGCTCATATTTACCAAGGGTGCCAATATTAGTGGAGAGCACTCTATGGGTGAATATGCAGTCAATTTGTGAAGTCATGTAATGTATGTTAGAAATAAACATATTTTAAAAATCAAAAAATACTCTAATATTGGAATCTTCCTCTGTATCAATTCAAATCAGTGGACTCCTGAAAAAAACAAGCTAACATCAAGGAAAAACGCATTCTGAACACATAAAATAATATGGTTATATTGAAATAATTATGCACAAATACAGGTGCATCTTTAAAAAAAAAATAGAATAGCTTGGAAAATATTTCAAGATTTTTTTTTGTTTGTTTTAATCTTGATTATGGCTCACAACTCATGGAAATCAAAAATCCAGTATCTGAAAATATTAGAATAAAGAATGTATTATACAGAAATGTCGACCTTATGAAAAGTAGGTTAATTTATGCACTCACTACTTGGTCAGGGCCCCTTTTGCACAAATTACTGCATCAGTGCAGCATGGCATGGAGGCAATCAGCCTGTGGCACTGCTGAGGTGTTATGGAAGCCCAGGTTTCTTTGATAGTGGAAAACAAGTTTTTTAAGTAGTGTCTAGACCACCACCTTTAAACACAAGCACTTGTCAGTGACTACGTTTACATGGACAGCAGTAATCTAATTATTGACCTTACTCTGATCAAGATAATAATGTGATTAAGGTGTTTACATGAGTCACTTTTAGAATATTCCTGTCATGTTCCCGTTTGACATGTTTTAGAACATAATTAGATTAACAGCCCATGTCATTATGTCACCGCGCCACGCCGTCCAACATCCCTCCAGAATTTCATGTATCAACATACAGTTCGTCTTTGTTATGGTACCGTATACAGTTTTGGGTGTTTTTATTAAAAAATTTTTACAAACGCTTTAAGTGCAGTTAATTATTTGTCATGCTATACATGCTAATAGACAACTTCTTGAAGCCGTGGGCTATGTCTCAAACCGTGTACTTACCGTCTATATAGTAGCCGAGATACATGTATTTTTCCCCACTACAGGCCTATGGTAGGCAAATATGCGATTTGGGACGCAGCCGAACTCTCTTGTTCGACGTAAAATGTTGAGAACTGCCGTGTGTGATCGTGTCCTGTCGCAAAATGCGGTGAAAACTCTCACTCGACGTTCATAATGTGATTAAGGTGTTTACATGTCTGTAATACACGTCCATAATGCGACTAAAACAGGAGTACTCCACATGTCTTAATTCGATTAGAGCTTAATTTGAATATGACCTTAATTAGATTAGATTAAGGTAAGTAAAAATTTTGCTGTTTACATGATAGTTTCTTAATCAAACTATGGTCTTACTCGGGTTAAGATTGGATTACTGCTGTCCGTGTAAACACAGCTAGTGTCATTTGTTAAAATGGCTTTCACCTTAAGCAGTTCATAAAATATCATTTGTGTTATAACCACAGGAACGAGGGGACCCAGAAGCAAAACACAGACACAAGGAAGAACCTTAAACGGGTATTTTTCAATGTTGGGAGGATAGGATTGTGTGGTGCGAAGCGTGATCGAAGCCGGGATTCGCACACGTATCTGCAGCGCGGAGGTCGGATGCTCAGTCGACCGGGCTGACGGGCTGGTGGCGAGGACGGGGTTATAACTCTGGTTGGTGAATCGGTGTGTCACGGGGAAACGACGCTGAGCAGACTGTGAGCAAGCAGACAGAGCGAACGTGCAAACGTGCACCTGAAGCACAAGGAAAACACAGAGGAGGGCAACAGGATTAAGCGACAAAAAAAAACAACACTGGACAACAAACACTGAAAATAAGCGCGCGTAGGCCTGCGGTATTATCGCACTAGCCGGCACAAACTACTGCGGTTAAACCAGAATGAAAGCACAGTTCATGAAAGCACAGTTAATCTAGCCGCACATAAATTTTAGGGGCGCGGCTTTTACAAACTTAGCGGTAACGGCACCGAAAGCAGAAAATGAGCGTCAGCGATATCTTACATAACAAAGCAAATTAACCATGATCATTTAAATTAAGTAACACAACCAAAAATTGACAGCATTTCTGAGTTTACAGACTAAACTTTTTTTAAAATAATTCTTTATATTATAAAGTTTACATTATAAGTTTAAATACACGTTGTAAAACATTAAGCTGAATAAAAATACATTTGCTAAAACTTTCACTTTTGAAAAAACTATAGGGTTATTGTTGCTGCTGCTGTTATTATAAATCTAAACATAAATACATTTTAAAACGTGTAGATGGTTTATTAACAGAAGTCTGACAATAAAATATTAATATATTACTTCGACTTAAGACTGAAGTAAAAGGGACATTTCAAATTGGTAGATAATCATACCCACTCAGAACAGTAAAGATCAATTAATTTTGCTGTAGAATTTTAAAGTAATTGCAATTCAAAATCACCGGATCTGTCAATATAATTACCCCAGAAGGTACTTTTTTTATCTAATATAAAATGGACATTTCAAATTGGTAGACAATCAAACCCAGTCAGATCAGTTCAAAGAGACTTACTCTATGCTCACAATAAAGATCAATTAATTCTACAATAGAATTTTAAAGTTCTTCAAATTCATTGGATCTGTCAGTATAATTGCGCCTGGAGGCAAGATTTAATCCATTATAAAATATATTTGGTAGACAATTGAAAATGGTAGACAGTTAAACCCAGTCAGATCAATTCATATGGATTTTACTGTAGAATCTTTAAGTAATTGCTCTTCAAATCACTGGATCTGTCAATATGTTTGAACTAGGAGGCACTTTTTAATCTATTATAAAAATGGACATTTCAAATTGCTAGATGATCAAACCCACTGAAATCAGCTCACAGTGAGTTACTTGATGTTCGCAATAAAGATCAATTATTTTCCCTGTAGAATTTTGGAGAAAATGTGCCATTATTCCTCATCAGTGGCTTTTAGAGACATGAAATCAAATCAAGTAGAAAGAATAAATGATCAATTCTTACAGGGGATCTCCCAGACTATATGCACACCTCATATGAAACAGGATGTTATCAAAAATAATGTCATTAAATTCTTTTACCTAAATAAAATCAATATTTAGTTTGACAACCCTTTGCCTTTAAAACAGTCATAAAACAATTTTTTGGTGATGAAGAATCTAATCTAAACACTTTTGCACAGTACTGAATACATGTTATCACATCTATATATATCTATAATATGTATTTTTACACATATTTCTATCTTTGTTATAGATTTTTATTTTATGACTTGTACATTATCAAGCAGTTTTAAAACACAAAATTAAATGGTTGCAGAAAAATGTTTGTATGTCATTAAAGAAAGCAGCATATTATGTAAGAGACCATTTTCAGACAGAAAACACAATGAAGGCTACCTGTGTTACATTTCCACATAATGGAGGTTTAAGATGGATGCAAGTGCAGTAAAAGACGTTTATTAGAGAGATAGGCAGACAAATCCAAAACGGTAATCCAAAGCGTGGTCTAATGACATGCAAAAGGTCAGGCGATATACAAACAGGCATAAATAGGGCGAGGCTACAATCAGAGTCAAGAAATGAGAAACGAGGTCATTAAACATGAAACAAAACGAGATACAAGGAAACAATCGCTTGGTAATGAGATAAACTCAATACTACGCAATGTGCTACAAGACACGAGTGGTTTAAATGAGAAACGTAATAATGGGTTAAACATAGGATAGCGGAAACTAATGATGACACACATTCTGGAAACAAATGTGGGGGAAACAAATGACAAAACAGAGGTGGAGACAGAACATAACCATAACAAAAGCACGTGTCGAATGTAAACAAAAGTCAATGTCATTGTAGACCGAAAAGCATGCGTTCGCTAAGAGCTTGTGCACCCAGCTTTTGCACAAGCTTGCGTTTCGTTTTTCCGAGCATGCTGCAATAGTGCAGCGCTGATTCAATGGGTAATCGTGACAGAACCCCCCAATGTAAGCAGACTCGGGCATGATCAGAATGTGGTTGTCCATGTCAACAGACTTGGGCATGAGCAGAACGTGGTTGTCCATGTCAACAGACTCGGGTGTGATCAGAACTTGGTTGTTCATGACGTCGGCTTCAGGCGTGAGCAGGACCTTGTTGGTTGTTACATCGGCTTCTGCGTGAGCAGAACCTGGTTGGTTGTGACGTCGGCTTCTGGCGTGAGCAGAACCTGGTTGGTTGTGCTGTTGGCTTCACGCATGAGCAGATCCTGGTTGGTCATGACGTCGGTTTCAAACTGGAACTTAGCGTGACAATTATTGTCACCTCGTTGACCTTTAGCTGGAACTTGGCGTGAGAGGTCACCTCGTCAACCTCAGACAGTAACTTGGTGTGGGAGGTCGCCTCGTTGAAATCAGGCGGGAACATGTCTTGGGAGGCTGTCATCACAAATGCTCTCACAAACTGGGTTACACTCTCAAGTTCCCTGTATTCCTTGGCCAATAGGAGCTGCATCCACTGGCGGGCTGGTCCAAAGAACCGGGACCACATGAACTGGAGCCATTGCTTCCATTTGCTGGCTTGGGGTCTGCTAAGCTTGCAAAATAGAACTGGCAGTTCACAAGGAAATATTCAGGGTAGCAAAAAAAATCCATCGTAAGGATCGGCGCGCTCCATGAATGTCCACTGCGGAAACTGGATTGAATCCAAGGCTGGGATGGTTGGCGTGGTCTTCCTAGTGTGACATCTCCTCTGTCCTCCGGCTGCATACATGTTGAGGCGTAGTATTATGTCACGTTTCCATGTAATGGAGGTTTAGGACAGATGCAAGTGCAGTAAAGACATTATTAGAAAGATAGGCAGACAAATACAAAACGGTAATCCAAAGTGTGGTCTAATAACATGCAAAAGGTCAGGCGATATACAAACAGGCATAAATAGGGTGAGACTAGAATCAGAGTCGAGAAACGAGGTCATTGAACATGAAACGAAACGACAAACAAGGAAACAATCGCTTGGTAATGAGATAAACTCAATACTATGCAATGTGCTACGAGACATGAGGGGTTTAAATTAGAGATGCACCGAAATGAAAATTCTTGGCCGAAGCCGAAATCGAATATAATAAAAAAAACTTGGCCGAATACCGAACACGTTTTTTTGCGTTTTTTTCCATTTATTTTATCATTTTTTTCACCATTGCATAAATTAAATAGTCAAAATGTGCTTTTTACTATTTTGTCTTGCTTTTCAAAGAAAAAAATCAATTACAAAAACTACAATTTCAAAATATTTATTTAACACTGAACATTTTTTTTTCATTCCAGCAGGCATAGGCTACCAACAAGGCACAATATAACTTTAAATAAATAAATAAGTAAAATAAAAATATATTTATGTGGTCATCTTTGAGCCCCCCTTGAATAGCCTTTGTTAGGCCTATAACTGACTGCTGGAAGAATGTAACACTCTGTAGCCTACAACAAAAAAGTGCATTAAAAAGTGCATTGACAAGAGTGCAAAAAATGGTTACATTCGGTTATATATGGCTGATTATATTCGGGATATATACCGCTCGCGTCCCTGTACACCTCATGGAGTATTATAGTAGATATAGTATAGTTAGATACATTGTTAATATTATGTTCCCTTAAATAAATACGTCTTTACCTGCTTCCGTATTCTACTCCCTTACGTCTCGCGACGTGATAGAATACTCCGGAACAGAAACAAAACAAACGCACGTGTCCACAGTAAACAATGTCACGGTTGTCAACATCCAAAGAGGATGCGCTCGTGCACGTAGCTCATGCATGCGTGCGCTCCCTCATCGCTCCGAGCGTGCTGCCGGAAGTGGAGGTCATGAAATTCGCGCATTTCACTCTGGTTGCTAGGCTATTTGGCGCGTCATCAAGCACATTGTTCGGTCAAATTTATTCTGCCTTTTCGAACACCGAAAGTGATTTTTTTGCTATTTTAGGCCGGATAATTTTGGTTGCCGAACATTCGGTGCATCCCTAGTTTAAATGACAAACGTAATCATGGGTTAAACACAGGACAGCTGAAACCAATGAATGAATGAACACATTCGGGAAACAACCAATGACAAAACAGGGGTGGAGACAAAAAGTATCCATAACAAAAGTACGTGTCCAACATAAACAAAAGTGAATGTCATTGAAGACCAAAAAGCATGCGTTCGCTAAGAGCACCTGCATGAGCTTGTGCTTTGGTTTTCTGAGCACGCTGCAATAGTGCAACGCTGACTCAAGGGGAAATCGTGAAAGCTGGGTTTTGCTACAAAAATAAGAAGCAAGTGCGACAGTCAAAGTCTCCAGAAGAACTGTGGCTGGATCTGCAAGCTGCTGAATAAAACATATCAGCTAATTTCCTTAGAGACTATGTTTTTTTTTGTTTTTTGTTTTTTTTGGTCACACCAAATATTGACTTTGTTTCAGTTACTACTATTTACTGCTCTTTACTGTATATATTTTTTTTAAATGTAATTAAATTCTTTTTTTAAGGCATCTTTGCTCTACAGCATTTCTTTCTGTACTGTATACGTATATTGCTAAATAGAACTATGTATAAAAACCATGCAAGTCTCTAAAATAGAGACATATTACAGCATGTGTGAGCATTCTGATGATTTTGCATTTCACATGATGTGTGCATATAGTATGGAAGTTTCCTTACAAGAACTGTCCAATATTTTTTTTCTACTTATTAGAATTGATGTCTGCATAGACCTGTATAGACCTCTGAAGTGGAATAATGTCATATTTCTCCAAAATTCTAAAGTAAAATTTATTAAACTTTATTGTGAACATCGAGTAACTCGCTGTGCACAATTATATTGACAAATCAGGTGATTTTTAAAACTTTAAAAAAAAAAAAAAACAACTTTAAACATCAATCTTTCAGATCAATGGATCTTTATTGTGAACATAGCATAGGTCACTGTGAACTGATTTCAGTGGGTTTGATTATCTAGCAATTTGAAATGTCCATTTTTATGATCAAATAAAAAGTATATCCTAGTTCAAACATACTGACAGATTTAGTGATTTGAAGAGCATTTACCTAAAGATTCCACAGTAAAATTAAGTGATAATTATTGCAAGCATAGGTGATGTCCATCTGAACTGATATGACTTGATTTGATTGTCTACCAATTTGAAATGTCCATTTTGTAACGGATCAAAAAGTGCCTCCTGTCTCAAACATATTGACAGATCCAATGACTTTGAAGGGCAATTACTTTAAAATTCTGCAGTAGAATTAATTGATCTTTATTGTGAGCATAAAGCATGTATTGACGTCTCTCCTTGAATTCGGAGGAACTACTAGTTGAGAAGACAAAAGGAGGGTGGGGTATAGCTGAGAAGACTGCCCCGAGTTCACGAGGAGGAATTTTGAGTTGAGGGTGCGTTTTCTTTAGCTTTTCCTGGTCGGATGCTGGGAATAACAAGTTACAAGTTACGACCTCTAGTCGAACGCAGCATTAACTACAAACGAGTATGAATTACATCATAATAACGTTAGTCTGCTACTCACGCGCTCTTATTGGATAAGAATTCCAGTTCCGGTTGATGGAATAGCCGTGTTTGTTGGTGGAATAGAAATGGGAGAAATATTTGGGTTTACGAGCAAATTTAGTTCATATTCAATGACAAAGCTAAACGAATTGCTTGAGGATGATGACAAGCTCAATGAAATTGTCAAAGAAATGGACGAGGTAAGCGCTTGCTTTCAACCAATACAATCGAGATCTTTGCAGGACTCTCTTCCTTGCAAAACGCCTCTCCTTTGTCACATATTTATCTCGCTATAAATATATTGCCGCCGTTTATTATTGCCGACACTAGCTAATGTTCAACTGTATTGGAGTGATGATCAGAGTCGTGAAAGTGAGCTACTGTAAGTAGCTAGACAGATTTATACTTGATTTTGTCTCTTTAAATTTGCTTCTGTTATGTAATATGTTTCCAAGACTACTTTTGCAATGTCATGTAGAACCATGGATCTCAAAGAGGGCTCCCGGACTCTAATTCTATCTATCTATCTATCTATCTATCTATCTATCTATCTATTTATTTATTTAACAGTGTTGAAATTGCTTTTACTGTGAATTAGTATCAAGTTTGTTATGGTTATTTAGTTTAATTTATTTGGTCACGTAGTTGTGAGCCTAACTGATTTGTCACGTGAAATGTAAGGGTTTAATCTAATTCCCCAGCAAACACAGAACGTTCCCCTAACGTTATCATATGGTTCCCGTTTGGTTGTTTTTTTGGGGGGGAACCAAATAATAACGTTTAAGGGGCAGTCTCTGTAGGGGTTTTTTTTTTGTAACCAAAAACTAACAATCCCAGAACCGACAACCAACACAGAACCTGTACAGAATGTTTTCTAATGGTTATTTTTAAGTCAGCTTAGAGAATTTACATTTCCTTCAACCACTGGCAGATCCAGGGATGGGGCCAGAGGGGCACAGACTGGCCCCAGCTGAAATCTGATTGGCCCCTGAAATGCCCTTGTCCTGTCAGTCATCTCTGATCTATGTCAGAGCACTCAATCAGCTGAGTCGGTTTGTCTGAAATTCAGCTGGAGTAACAGTTTCTTTCTACCACATCTCATAATGGCTGGTGTATAGAGAGTGCATTCATTCCCGTACACTTAAGCTTTAATGGTAAGTACCAATTCAACACTTTAACTAATTTCTCAAAGGACATTAGTGTTGCTGTCACTTCTCTTCTCTTTAGCACTATTCGAACGGGACTGGTTTAATAAACGTAGTTTGAGTTACAATTCTTATAACCCATGTCTATGATTCCATTTACCAATGGACGGGACTAACATCTTCGTGTTCTTGTTGATTATTATTTATTTCTTTGCCGGGTAGCAAAAACATCCATACTGAATTGCAAGCAGAAATTATCTGCAATCACAGACATTCACATTCAACCAATGCTGGCAACCAACCAAAAGTTGGCACCCCATGAAATTAAATTATCACCAAAACTATGCCATATGTTTGTACTCATTTGTGCTGCAAAAACGAATGTTTTTGCTAGCTTGGTGTTTAAGATATTAAACATAATTTTTGGCTGTGTAACGTCACTCTCCACCCCATGTCGCTCAAATCGCTCCAAATTGGTGCCATTTGTTTGTGCCATTAAAATGAACAGTGTATCTATTTCCCTTCCCTAGAAATACCAAATATAATCTGGGGCAGTGACGTCACTCTTCGTTCCATGCCGTCCAAATCTCTTCACACTGTTGCCGTTCATTCGTGCTCGATTTGTGCTGTTTTGTGCTGTAGAAAGAAACATCATAACTTATTCCAATCCTTAGACATTACAAAATCTCTGGCGGAGCAGTGAATTCCTGCAAGCCACTCACCATCCATCTCGTCCACATACCTGTCTTGTTCGTTTGTGCTCCTGCGGTGCTGGATTGATACTGTTGCTGTCGTTGGTTTTTGTTTTGTTTTGTTTTTTAGATATGGAAAAGTTTTTATTGGCAGTGACTTCATCAAGCTCCAAATCCCACACATAGAGTACAGACCAAAGTTGTGTCCCAAATAGGGTTGCAAAAACTAATCGATGATGAAAATAATCAACAACGAATTTCATTATTGATTAGTTGGGTCTGTGACGTCACTATGGATAACCCCCATCAATGACGTCACTTCACAGTGTTGAAAAATGCATTTCAATGAAAAAAAACACATTTGAAAAACAGCGGTGGTCACAGAGTGAGCAGCTGCGGGAAAAGTACAGGATCCAGGTTGTCCGAAACGTGAGAATGTTTTATATTAAGGGCTCCAAACAAACTTGTAAGTGTATTAATGTGGCTTGTCGTGTCAGATGCTGTGACAGATGCGTGAGCTGTTTAATGTGTTTCAGACATGCTTTCTTCAGTACAGAAATTACACTTATGTTATCCTTAGTTGTAAATATTAGAAATTCACGCCAGTATTTCCATTTTATATAAAGGCTCGTCCTAATCGATTATTCGGGGGGGAAGTAAACTTTCATTCCATGTTTTCCCCCGTTTATTTAAAAAAAAAAAAATCCACAAACTGAGTGTTACAAATATAAACTTCAGACTAAAACTTTACACAACTGTTTGTCCTATTATATAAGACTGAAAAGAACCCAATACACACACACCAGAATATATATTATTCATTAGGACTGTAGTTTACTTCATTGATATTTGTGCATCCATAAAAAGTAATGCATAAATACTATTATATAATATAAACTTGTGTGTGTATGTACATAATAGTATTTATGCATGACTTTTTATGGATGTACAAATATCACCTGAATTAAACTACAGTCCTAAATTAATTATAAAAACTCACTTTTACTTCACCTTGTGGTTTGTTACTCACTGCCTTTAGACATTGTTTTACTTATGTTTACTTTTGATCGTCGTGTTTTAATTAGATTTTACAGCTCTTACTCGCGCTCCCACTCTATCACCGCGGCTACACCCGTGAGTGAAGAGCAACGCGCCCTCGTTACTAATCGATCGCTTCCATTATAATAAATGACAAAAGTTACACTGCACGCATGTAATACAGCATATAATGACAATAAACTGAAATTAAACTAAACCTTTTAAGCAACTCGCACCAGTTTCCCCAAGACCTTGCACACAGTGGAGCATTTTGGATATGAACATAACTGTGTACTCGTGCATTGCTGTCGTGTGTCCCTGCTACATAAACTCTGCTTTATAAAGTTTTATCTTCTCTGCAGTGTTTAATATAAAATGCTCTCCTGCCTTCGAGGACTTGGAGGTCGCACACTTTCTTCCTTAGCCACTTGACGATTATGCCTCCATCTGATGGTGACTGAGGTCATGTTCAGTATGAAAGGTAACGTTGACAAACAATAAACTGAAGAAAGTCATTGTCGGTGACTCTGGGTATCCGCTAAAGCTAGCGGCATCACATTATGTGCGTATGACATCATGTGCCACAGACTGGGAAACGGCTGCTACTTCCGGGTTGTGTTTAAAAAATAAAAAATAAATTTTTTTTTAAAAAAGCGCTCGTGTTCCATTGGAGACGATATTACCCGTCTAAAATTCATACACTAGAAGGTAGAGTACATAATGCATAGTACAAGTGTATAGTACATCATTTGGGACACAACTTTAGTATTTACTCTCCGATGTGTGTTTTCGGAACAGAAGTAACATAGTGAGTAAACGCACCCCATGCTGTGCACAGACCAACTAATTGAAAATGAGATTCATTGACAATGATTTTCATAAGCGATTATTATCTATTTTATTGATTAGTTGTTGCAGGTGTATTAATATTTTTAAAAATCATTTGCACAGTGTATAGCATAGCCCACATAGATACATTTAATAAATTTTTCATAGCCTTCAATTTGCACAATGTTTGAAGGAAAACATTGGGCAGAATGTGAAATAACGTTTTTTTTGAAAAAATACAGAAAATAAAAATGGCTTTTTTTTTAACCCAACTATTCGAAGAAATAATCAACAGATTATTTGATTATCAAAATAATCATTAATTGCAGTCCTTGTCCAGTCACACGCCAGTCACACGCCACGTTAATGTTTCTGCTTGAGTGAGCACTATGACAAGTACAACATTTTGTATACAAGTGTAATAATAACAGTTGCAGTATTCATTTGTATTTACAGCCTACCATATAGCGGGCGATTTTATGTTAATACACAAGTTACCTAATCATAATCAAACGCTTAATATGGTATTCTGTTAGTTTGGTGCGGGTTTGTTTAAGCATGGCAAAATCCAGTCAGGCGAATTTCACTTCGGGTTCTGCCGCTGTGATGGATCTTGTTGGGAAACCAAGTGTTACACCGGCGCTCTGGGAACATTTTGGATACGTGCCTAACGAGATGGGTGAACCAATAAATTTGGATAAAGCCATATGTCGGCTTTGTTGGGGGGGGGGGGCAAACACCAGCCTGCAAATCTCAGGAGCCATCTCCAGGCATGTCTCACAGCCAGGTTTTTAAAAAAATTTTATTTAATACTGAGATTTATATCATATCTGTTACTGTCCTACTGGTATTTCTTTCAAAGCTAACCACACCTAATCAGTAACAAAAACCTATCTTCATCAAAAAAGAAAGCACAAAGCACACAAACCTCTACTAGTCAAACACCACCCAAAGCTAGCAAAGAACTAAATATAGAACATTCCTTAATATCAAAAGGAAAGAAGGCATAAAAACACTGCAACATAAGGTTAGTCAGGAGAACAGGCCATGGAAAGCTGACCATATAGAATATATAGATGCAGAGATCTTACAATCCCGCGGACTCCCTCTCCTAAGAGTAGGAGTAGAGTCTTAAGTTCCGGTGCTACCAATTTAACAAGTAACAGTATTATTCATTGAAACTGTCGAGGTGTTAAAGCAAATTTTGCAGAACCTCAACTACTAGCCATGTTATTTAACCCTCTTGCATTTTGTCTCCAAGAAACACACGTATCACTAAATAGTCAAATATCCTAAAAAGGTTTAAGTTTTAATGCAAATGGACCAAACATGCAATGTCCTTCAGGAGGAGTAAGCATCTTGGTTCATCGCAATATAATTCAGTCAAGTCACAATTGATACTAATCTACAAGCATTAGCTGTACGTTTAACCCTCCATAGGGCCATCACATTGTGTTCAATTTACTTGCCTCTAGATACACCTGTTACACTTCAAGATCTAAACAATCTTGCTGATCAACTCCCAGCCAGACCCGGATTGGCTAATCGGGAGCACCGGGAGAATTCCTGGTGCAAGGGGGCACTGAAAAGGCAAGATTAAAAAAAAAGAAAGCTCTTCAAACTGATGCAGCCAAGTGTACAAAACTGAGCAGCTTGTTCACCAGCACACCAAATGAGGACAATGAGACGACCAGTAAGCTAACGTTAAGCTAGTTAGGAGCAGTGCAAGATGCTAGCAGCCATGCAAAACAATGTTGTCTGCAAACCACCGTTCATGCTTATGTATTGTGGTGATGGGCCAGCAGCTGGTGCACAAGAAACAAAGATCGCTCCTCCCACGACTGCCGCGGTGGTGCTGAAGAGACTGCTCCGCTTCAGCACCACCAATGTTTTGGACTGCCGGAGAGCACAAGGTGGCAGGGCGGGGCCGCCGATACACACATGGCCTGTGAATGGTGCGCGGCACGGAAGAATTCTACCATCCAGCAGGAGAGGGAAGAATATAAAAGGCAGATATTCCGCTCGGAGGGGAAGACTCTCGGGGTGTACAAGCTAACCTATGCTGTGTGTTTTCCAGGCAATCCAGACGAAGACTCCGACCCTGACTGCACCTGTGGCTGTTCCTAATGGTGAAACAGGATCCCCGCTACTTGGGAAACCCCTAGCATGCCCTCGGCAACCCTGCAGCGACTAAGCATTTCACCCACACCCTCTCACGAACTATTTGTGAATAAAGATTTCTCCACGAGTGGCACCGAAAACACCTCCTGTATGTCTGTGCTCCATCCCCGCTGGCTAGATTCCCTGCACTGGTGGAGGATGCGGGCATGAGCACAGACTCGCCCAGAGACTCGCCCAGAGACTCGCCCAGAGCCTACAGGTCACGGCCCGGGAGCTGCTGGCCCTGAAAGCAATGACCCCTGTGGCCGCCCCTCCCCGCCCAGATTCCAGCCAAGAAGCCCAGGGCCTTCTTCCAAACTTGATGGGTCGCCCACCGAGAGGGCTGGGGTATCGAAGAGTGGCCGTGCATCCTTGGTCCGCTGCTCACCGGAGAGGTACACACAGCTTATTATGCCCTCGCTCCAGAGGACGCAGGGGACTACAGAGCAGTACAGAGAGAGATCCTGGCATGGTGTGGGCGGAACCCCCTCCCGGTGGTGGCGGAGTTCCACTGGTGGAGCTACAGGCCCGGAGCCAAGCCACAGGGACAGGTGGATAGCCTCCTGCGCCTCACCAAGAGGTGGCTCCAGCCAGACCTCTACACCACCACCGAGGTTGTAGAGAGGTTGGCCATGGACCAGTTCCTGAGGACTCTGCCACCCACCAAACATCAGGCCGTGGGAATGCAAGGCCCTGGGATACCCAGGGAACTACTGACCGCCCTGGAACGCACCCTGACCACCCTGGCGCTCGGCAAGGACAGACCGCACCACCAACACAACCCAGACTATGGGACACCCGAAGACGAGCCCAGGCCGACAGGGGTTTGACAAGGTATAGCCCAGACCAGGGAATGCCAAAGAAGGCCCAGAAAACCTGGCCGGCAGGGTGTGTCTTCCCCATGCTGGACCCGCGGCAACCGCCCCAGCGAGTGAAGGAAGCGCGAGTGCGACAGGCCTACGTGGCCCGAGGCAAGGAGGACGCTGGGACAGAAGGTACGCTGCACACACCCTCTAACCTGCTCTCGTCTGTATTCCAACAGGTAAACTGGCAGGGGAACTTCAGGCGGGAACAGGCGACAGGAGGACGACCGCCTGAAACACTGCTGGGCCCAGGTGCGTCAGATAGAAGGGGTCAACCAGAGTCCGAACCAGAGGCTCCCTTCCTCCTACTTCCTCATCAGGGGAGGCCTCCTGTATCAACGAGCCAGCCGCCGAGGAGAAATTGTGGACCTCCTGGTAGTTCCCAAGACGCAGACGCAGACGCTGATGCACCTGGCCCTTGCCCACCCGCTCGGGGGCCACCTGGGGGCACGAAACACCCTAGAGAAGCTAAAAGACGATTTTGTTTGGCCAGGGATGGATGCAGAGGTCCGGGGCTTCTGCTGACAGTGACCCCAGTGCCAGCGCACTGCCCCACACAGGCCCCCGCCGGCCCCCCTTATCCATCTGCCCATCATAGGCATCCCCTTTGAGAGGGTCGGCTTGGACCCTATAACCCAAGATGGTGCCGCTACGCAAAGCCACCTCCCGTAACACTGCGAGAGAACTGATGCTCCTGTTCAGCTACATGGGGATACCAAAGGACATCTTAACCGACCAAGGTATGCCTTTCGTCTCCAAACTAATGTCTGGTCTGTGTCTGCTGTTGCAGGTTAAGCACCTAAAGGCGTCCGTTTACCACCCACAGACCCACGGGCTCATCGAGAGGTTCAACCAAACCTTGAAGCAGATGCTACAATGGGTGGTAGACGAGGAGGGGAGAGATTGGGACCTTCGCCATCCGGGAGTGCCCCCAAGCCTCCACGGGCTTCACCCCCTTCGAACTCCTCTTCGGACGGCAATGTCGGGGACTGCTGGATGTGGCCCGGGAAGCCTGGGAAGAACAGCCCTCCCCGTTCTGCTCAGTCGTCGATTACGTACAGGAAATGCCAGGGAGAATTGACCGAGTGGCCCTAATCGTCCAGGAGGAGCAGAAACAAGTGTACAACCGGCCGGCGCAACCCCGGGAATTCCAACCTGGCGACCGGGTGCTCCTACTGGTGCCAGTCAGCTCCTGCAAATTCCTAGCCCGGTGGCAAGGGCCATACACAGTCCTTGAGTGGAAGGGGGCCGTAAACTTATCACCTGCAACAGCCTGGTAAGTGAGCGGAGACACAAATGTACCATGTGAACATGCTAAAGAAATGGGTAGAGTCGGCACCAATAGTTTCTGCGTTCATTGCACGGGACACAGGTCATGACGAGGGTACCTTGGTCCAGCTGGGGGAAGACCTCACTCCCGGGCGAAGACAGGAGCTATCGAGTTGGTGGGTCAATTCACGGATGTGTTCTCTACCTCCCCAGGAATGATGCAGCTGGTCCACCATGAGATCAAGACCCGGCCGGGAATGTGGTGCAGCAGCATCCCTATTGTGTCCTGGATGCCTGCCGCAAGGCTATCGAGGAGGAGATCGGCCGAATGATGCGGGACAACATCATCAAGGAGTCCAACAGCCCCTGGTCCAGCCCCATTGTAGTCGTGCCAAAGCCTGACGGAAGTATGCGCCTATGCAATGACTTCCAGAAGCTGAACGAAGTCTCGGAGTTCGACAGCTATCCCCTCCCCCGAGTGGACGACCTAGTGGAGCGATTGGGGAGGGCCTGGTTCATATCCACCCTGGACCTAACCAAGGGATACTGGCAACTGGCCCTGGCCCCAGAGGCGAGACCAAAGACTGCCTTCAGCACGGTGTACAGCCATTGGCAATACCAGGTTCTCATCTTCAGGCTCCATGGGGTGTCCGCAACATTCCAGCGACTGATGAACATTGTCCTCCGTCCCCATCGTCCCTTCGCAGCCGTCTACCTGGACGATGTAGTCATCCATTCCTCCACCTGGTCGGACCACCTGTTCCACCTGGGGGAGGTCCTGAAAGAGCTCCGGAAGGCTGGGCTGATAGCCAACCCCAAAAAGTGCCACCTAGGGCTGACTGAGTCACAGTACCTCGAGTACCGTATTGGCCGGGGCCTAGTAAAACCCCAGACCAAGAAATTTGAGGCACTAAGAGACTATCCCCGGCCTACATCAGAAAAACAGGTACGTGCCTTCTTGGGGTTGGCAGGGCACTGCCGCAGATTTGTACCTAACTTCTCCTCTGTACCCTCACCCCTCTCAGATCTTATGAAGAAGGGCCAGTCAGTCTGGGCGAAGTGGTCTGCAGAGGCAGAGCGGGCCTTCGAAGCCCTCACCAGCGCCCCAGTGCTACGCAACCCAGACTTCGCCCTTCCATTCACCGTGCACACAGATGCATCCGAAACCAGGCTGGGCACTGTTCTCTCACAGACCTTCGGCGGAGAACACCACCCGGTCCTCTACTTCAGTTGAAAGTTATCCCCAGCTGAGAGCAAATATACGGCCGTGGAAAGAGAGGCCCTGGCAATAAAGTGGGCCATCGAAAAGCTGCGATACTACCTGGCCGGTCGGCACTTCAATCTGGTGACAGACCACGCCCCACTGCAGTGGATGGCTAAAGGCAAGGACACTAACACCAGGGTAACCCGATGGTTCCTCTTGTTGCAGGATTTCTCTTTCCAGGTCCAGCACCGGGCGGGGACCCACCATGGGAATGCAGATGGCCTCTCGCGACAGGATGCACTGTGGGCCAGACACGTGGCGGCAGTAGGCTCGGAGCTGAGTGGGGGGAACTGTGGTGACGGACCAGCAGTCAGCGCATAAGAAACAAAGATCGCTCCTCCCACGACTGCCATGGTGGTGCTGAAGAGACAGCTCCGCTTCAGCACCACCAATGTTTTGGACTGCTGGAGAGCACAAGGCAGTGGGGCAGGGCTGCCGACACACACACTGCCTGTGAATGGTGTGCGGCACAGGAGAATTCCACCATCCAGCAGGCAAGGGGAGAATATAAAAGGCCGATATTCCGCTCGGAGGGGGAGAGAAGACTCTCGGTGTGTACGCACTAACCTATGCTGTGTGTTTTCCAGGCAATCCAGACGCAAGTGAAGACTCGCTGACGCGGCTGTTCCTAATGGCGAAACGGGATCCCTACTACTCGGGAAACCCCTAGCACGCCCTCGGCAACCCTGCAGCGACTAAGCATTTCACCTCACACCCCCACTTCGACGCGCACCCACACCCTCTCACGAACTATTTGTGAATAAAGATTTCTCCACAAGTGGCACCGAAACCGCCTCCTGTGTGTCTGTGCTCCGTCCCCGCTGGCTAGATTCCCTACAGTATCAAAATTTTTCTTGTGGCTCTTCAGCAGCAGCAGCCCCTATTGCTCATTGAATGAATATAGGAATTAGAAGAATTAATATTTATGAAGAGTATGGTATAGGCTGCACCTGCTCAATAAAAAATGCCCTGAGATAATGAATGATACCAGATGATTCAGCACTACATTAGTGAAACTGTCTTGACTTGACTAAAAAGCTTTGTAAAAAGGGGAGATTTGTGGTGAGAAATATGACAATTTGTAAAATTTGCTTTAGTGTCAGAAGCAGAGCCAGGACCCAGTTGTAGGCCTATGCAGGAGATTGATGCTGTCATTGTGGAAAACACAGGTAAGCTGTTGTACCACAGTGTGTGAATAAGCAAACATGATCACATTAGTTACAATAGGCCTATAACAACTTTCTATGCCCAAGTGTTAGTGACATTGTTTTTTATCAAAAGATGGTAGCCTAAATATACAAAGCCCATGATTGAAAGGGAATAGGATAAAAGTCTTATGAAATAAGCCTACATATTTTGCCATTTGGATATTTTAGTAGTTTAAATTAAAACGTGCTTTCCATGTCAAATATGTTAAAGCTTATGAAATGCTTTTTATTGTGATTAAGGTGCACTCGAGTCTAGGGATACAGAAGGAAGTGTGAAAGGGAGAGCAGAGTCTAGGACAGACTAAAGATGTCCCCTCTGGAGGGTTACATTGTCAGGACAGCTAGTGAAATGCCACAAGGAACTGATGAGGATCCTTCTGTGGACCAGCAGGATGCAACTAGAGAGCAAAACTTGTTCCCCCTGTAAAAACTGTGGCATTTGTGTTCATCTCATCCTCTCTCAGTACAATAGTCTAACTGATGCCTACCATGTGATTGGACTCGCCTACAAGTTGCTATTAACACTGTCCATCACACAAGTAGCCTGTGAGAGAAGCTTCTCAACAGTGAAATTCATTTAAAAAAAAAAAAGAGAGACTCACGAGCACTTTAACCTAGAAGAACCTTGAGGCATTCATGCTCATGTGCACTGAAATTTTTTTTGCATGTCTTTGGACAATGACACTGTGATAAACAAAGTTGCAGAGATCACTGCATTGCTCAGGCGTTTATTAATGTTTTAGGGTTGGCCATGTTTCCTTGAAGCTACACTTATGCAGAGGAAAAAGAGATGAAGCTGTCATTAGAAAGTTATACTGTAAAAAGAATTCTTGCAGAGAACAGTGCAATACTTGTTTTCTTTATTTGTGTTTAAGGATTGGATATCTGTGAACAAGAATATATGTTCAGATCGATTGCAGAAAAGGACATTGTGATGTTTTAAAGAATAGTGTTGGAGATTTACCCTTTAATGTTCTCATGTTTGTGTTGAAGTTGTAAAGAAGCCATTTTCTTAACTTATGCAAAGGAAAAAGAGATGATGGTGTCATTAGAAAGTGCAATAATTTTTTTTATTTGTTATTATTTATTTATTTTGTATTTGTATTTATTTGATATTTTTTCATTTCAAGGGTTAGATATGTATTAACGCAAATTTTTTTATAGAAAATATATTCTGATACTGTCAAACATTACATTGTTTTGTTGTAAAGAACACTGTTGTTAAATAAATCTTCACTGTGTGTCACGATTCCCCCTTGAAGCAGCGTGCTCTAAGCGCGAATGCACGAGCACCTGCTTTTCCGTTGTTGACTCTAATGACATCTGGACACGTGTGTTTTGTTTATGTTTCTGTCTCCTCCCTGCTCTGTCATTGACTGGGATTTCACGTGGGTCTGAATTGCTCTTAGCTGCTAGCGGTCTAGACGCTGATTATGTCCACATATATACGGCGCGCCTCCCAGCACACAGCGTGGAAGATTAAATGTTTAGAGCTAGTTTAACGCGTATCATAGTCATAGTCACAGTCCATGTTAAGAGTTAGTTCGTGCTGGATTATCCGCTTCCAGCCCCTCGTCATAGTTCGTTTCTTGTTTTGTTTATCGACCTAGATTCCTGCCTTGCCCCGTGTATGCCTGTTTGCCAATCGCCTGACCTCTTGCATGGTTGTGGATTACGTTTTGGATCACGTTTTGGATTTGTCTGCCTGTCTCTCAAATAAACAACTGTTCATCCAGCACTTGCATCCGTCCCATCTCTGCTCCGTCACGATTCGTGACAGAATCTTCCGCCAAAACATGGATCTGAGGTCCGAGCTCTGAGGTCCGAGCCAAGCCTCCCGTCCCTGAGCTCCGAGCCAAGCCTCCCGTCCCTGAGCTCCGAGCCAAGCCTCCCGTCCCTGAGCTCCGAGCCAAGCCTCCCATCCCTGAGCTCCGAGCCAAGCCTCCCGTCCCTGAGCTCCGAGCCAAGCCTCCCGTCCCTGAGCTCTGAGCCAAGCCTCCCGTCCCTGAGCTCACGTCCAAGCCTGCTGATCCAGTTGACCAAGCTCTGCTAATATCTCAGCCTAATGACCAAATGCTGCTCACGCCCAAGTCTACCGACCCGGTCGCCCAAGTTCAGCCCGCGCCCAAGACTGCTGACGCGCACAGCCAAGTTCAGCCCGCGCCCAAGACTGCTGACGCGCACAGCCAAGTTCAGCCCGCGCCCAAGACTGCTGACGCGCACAGCCAAGTTCAGCCCGCGCCCAAGACTGCTGACGCGCACAGCCAAGTTCAGCCCGCGCCCAAGACTGCTGACGCGCACAGCCAAGTTCAGCCCGCGCCCAAGACTGCTGACGCGCACAGCCAAGTTCAGCCCGCGCCCAAGACTGCTGACGCGCACAGCCAAGTTCAGCCCGCGCCCAAGACTGCTGACGCGCACAGCCAAGTTCCGCCCGCGCCCCAGCCTGCTGACGCGCACAGCCAAGTTCCGCCCGCGCCCCAGCCTGCTGACGCGCACAGCCAAGTTCCGCCCGCGCCCCAGCCTGCTGACGCGCACAGCCAAGTTCCGCCCGCGCCCCAGCCTGCTGACGCGCACAGCCAAGTTCCGCCCGCGCCCCAGCCTGCTGACGCGCACAGCCAAGTTCCGCCCGCGCCCCAGCCTGCTGACGCGCACAGCCAAGTTCCGCCCGCGCCCCAGCCTGCTGACGCGCACAGCCAAGTTCCGCCCGCGCCCCAGCCTGCTGACGCGCACAGCCAAGTTCCGCCCGCGCCCCAGCCTGCTGACGCGCACAGCCAAGTTCCGCCCGCGCCCCAGCCTGCTGACGCGCACAGCCAAGTTCCGCCCGCGCCCCAGCCTGCTGACGCGCACAGCCAAGTTCCGCCCGCGCCCCAGCCTGCTGACGCGCACAGCCAAGTTCCGCCCGCGCCCCAGCCTGCTGACGCGCACAGCCAAGTTCCGCCCGCGCCCCAGCCTGCTGACGCGCACAGCCAAGTTCCGCCCGCGCCCCAGCCTGCTGACGCGCACAGCCAAGTTCCGCCCGCGCCCCAGCCTGCTGACGCGCACAGCCAAGCTCCGCCCGCGCCCCAGCCTGCTGACACGGCCAGCCAAGCTCCGCCCATGCCCAAGGTTCACCTGGTGACCTCAGAGCCTCAGCCACCCTGTTCAGCTGTGGACGTCGCTCAGCCCGCCTGTTCAGCTGTGGACGTCGCTCAGCCCCCCTGTTCAGCTGTGGACGCCTCTCAGCCCGCCTGTTCAGCTGTGGACGCCGCTCAGCCCGCCTGTTCAGCTGAGGTCGTCGCTCAGCCCCCCTGTTCAGCTGAGGTCGTCGCTCAGCCTTCCGGCTCCATGGCAAACGTCCTTCCCCCTGGCCGCACGGAGACCCACGCTCCTCTCCGTGGCCTTACAGGGGACTTCGCTCTGCCTTCCAGTTCAGCTGGGGTCGTCGCTCCGCTTTCATGCTCTGCCGAGGACTTCGCTCAGCCTGCCTGCCCGGCTGTGGACGTCGCTCTGCCTTCATGCTCCGCTGAGGACGTCGCTCTGCCTTCATGCTCCGCCGAGGACTTCGCTCAGCCCGCCTGCCCTGCTGTGGTCGTCGCTCTGCCTTCATGCTCCGCCGAGGACTTTGCTCAGCCTGCCTGCCCTGCTGTGGTCGTCGCTCTGCCTTCATGCTCCGCCGAGGACTTTGCTCAGCCTGCCTGCCCGGCTGTGGATGTCGCTCTGCTTCCCTGCTATGCCGAGGACGTCGCTCCGCTTCCCTGCACCGCCAAGAACACCGTGCAGTTTCCTGGCTCTGCCTGGGACATTCAGTCCAGGGGGCGGGTCCGCCAATTAAATGGGATGACTCATGGCACTCTGGGAGGAGTGCCTTTGGGGGACGGGTTCTGTCACGATTCCCCCTTGAAGCAGCGTGCTCTAAGCACGAATCCGCAAGCACCTGCTTTTCCGTTGTTGACTGTAATGACATCTGGACACGTGTGTTTTGTTTATGTTTCTGTCTCCTCCCTGTTCTGTCATTGGCTGGGATTTCACATGGGTCTGAATTGCTCTCAGCTGCTAGCGGTTTAGACGCTGATTATGTCCGCATATATACGGCGCGCCTCTCAGCACACAGCGCGGAAGATTAAATGTTTAGAGCTAGTTTAACGCATATCATAGTCATAGTCACGGTCCATGTTTAGAGTTAGTTCGTGCTGGATTATCCGCTTCCAGCCCCTCATCATAGTTCGTTTCTTGTTTTGTTTATCGACCTAGATTCCTGCCTTGCCCCGTGTATGCCTGTTTGCCAATCGTCTGACCTCTTACATGTTTGTGGATTACGTTTTGGATCACGTTTTGGATTTGTCTGCCTGTCTCTCTAATAAACAACTGTTCATCCAGCACTTGCATCCGTCCTATCTCTGCTCTGTCACGATTCGTGACACTGTGAAGCAACTCTTAGGCTACTGTATTTGCACTGAATTGGAAATTATGATATTTTTGAAAATTACAAGCCTGTAGAGAACAGTGCAATATTGCACTGTTGCACTGTTGCAAGTCTGCACAGTGCAGACTTATATACTGAGGTTTTAATTACATTATTTTAATATTGTCAGTCGTGAACTAAAGTGGGCCGGGCTGAAAACTCCAGGGCTGAACATGAGTCCCACTCCGGCCCTCCTCCCAACCCCCTACATACTTGCAGATGACTTCAATGTCAAACGTAAAGCAAATCTAATTAATCTGGCTTTTACACCATTATTCCAAGCAGAATGTTCTTATCTGTATGAAGCTAGATATAAAGCTATCAAACCTTTTGGAATATGCATTAAACCATACTTGGAGAATTTGAACATCAAACTGGACAACATAAGACTGTATAATTTTTGGCCTGCTCCCACCTGGACCTTGGAAAAAGACCAATTATTATGGCATTGGCACAACTAAAAAAGGCAGAAACATTTCCCAATCAGCAGGAATCCTTGGAACTGAAATGTAGTTCCCCACTTCATAGTATATTATTCATAGTATTTTGGATAGATCCAAAACAAATAACAGTGTATCAGCAGCAGTGGTGATTGGAGATCAACAATATGGCATACGTATTCCAGAACCGAGCTCTACACAGCTGAGGCCAGAGTGCTGCAACTGGCAATGGAAAACATTGAGCAGGATCGAGGGTGAAACTTTTTAATCGCTTCAGACTCAGTCTTGCATCCAAGCACTTGAATCCATGGAGACCGATCATCCCATAATCATAAACATTTTGACTAAAATACATTGATTATAGAAGAAGGATTTCAACGTTATACTCTGTTGGGTGCCCGAACATATTGGTCTGGTGGGAAATAAAGTAGATATGGCTGCAAAAGAGGCATTAAACTTGGAGATCTCTGAATGTCTGATACCACCCTCTGACCTCAGGCCATTAATAAACTCGTATCACCAATGAGTGGCAATCAGAATGGAATGAGTGCAACAGCAATAAATTATATGAAATAAACCCCAGGATCCAAAGAAATTACTCTCAAAACTTGCATGACCAAATAGTGCTTACCAGATGCCGACTGGGCCATTCAAGACCAACACATGCATTTCTACTGTCTGGTGAAGATCCTCCCATATGTATCCTCCACATGTATACCTTGTCAAACCCCTATGATCATCAAGCACATTTTACTGAATTGTAAAACTTTTGGAACTATCAGACTTGTTTAATAGATATTTTCTTAAAAGTGATATAGATATTTAAAAAAAAAAAAAAAAAAGTGTCATATTTAATATTGTAAATATTTATTGATGAACCTTTTTGTTGGCCATTTGAATAGCTTGGTTGATGACATGGCTTTAAAAATAAATATGTGCTCACTGATCTCCTTCTAACTTCAGATGCAGGAAATGCAGCAGACTAAAGAGATGACCCTCGCCAGTAACCGCAGTCTCGCAGAGCAGAACCTCAGCTTCCAGCCCAGTTTGGAACAACAGAAAACGCAGTTAACCAAGTGCTACTGCTGTTTACAGGAGCTCTATGAGGCCTACCAGCTCCACAAATGCACTCTTGGTTAGTTAATCACACTCAAGGTCTCTGTGTAATAGAGCTACTGTAGAGTAAACAGTACTTCTGTCCTGTTCTCTATTCATCCCAGCAGTGTCAAAAGGTAAAATATTTAACTTTAATCAGACATGATGAACCAAACTATTTATTAGAATTCCATGCAACCTTCAGGGGACTCTGCTGATTTCAACTGTTGGTCATGATTTTCTGGACCTGCTACACAGGTCCAGCAGTTTAAATAAGCAATTAATGACTTTAATGGTGACATCATCTGTCAATCATTCATTCATGTTCAGGAACCGTTTTTTTTTTTATCCTGGTCAGGGTTGCAGTTGCTCCAGAACCTATCCTGGGAACACTGGGTATGAGGAAGGAATACATCCTGAATGGAATGCCACTCCACCACTGTGCACCATGTGCACACACAATCCACCTTCTGGCAGGTTTTTGGGAGGTGGGAAACTGGTCAATATAGAGAAAGCCCACACAGACATAGAGAGAACATGCAAAACTCAAACCCAAACAATGCTTTGTTGGGGTGGCATCTAAACCACAGTCCACCAGTTAACAACGCCTGCTTTAGATATATTGTAAGAATTGTCACTTGGTTTTAGGTCAGTATTTTCTCTGGAAGACCAGTGTGGAGATCGTAAAGGCTTACATTATTTTCCTCATATGGGTTTCTTAAGTGTTAATTCCCTACAGCACACTAAGTTTCTCCTCTGTTTAATTAATTTTGTACCAGAGATGGAAACTCGAGTCTACAACTTAGACTCGAGTCGCATTTAAGTCACTTGACTTGGACTTGAAGAAAGAGACTCGTGGGAAAAAAAACACTTCTCATTTTGGTTTGGCATTCCCAATTACGTTCTCTTTTTAATACTCCACATAACTGCATCAAACACCTCATTTTTCCATTCATTCATTATTCATTCCCTATCATTATGTATCAGTATACAGTGAGGGAAAAAAGTATTTGATCCCCTGCTGATTTTGTACGTTTGCGCACTGACAAAGAAATGATCATTCTATAATTTTAATAGTAGGTTTATTTGAACAGTGAGACACAGAATAACAACAAGAAAATCCAGAAAAACGCATGTCAAAAATGTTATAAATTGATTTGCATTTTAATGAGGGAAATATGTATTTGACCCCTCTGCAAAACATGACTTAGTACTTGGTGGCAAAACCCTTGTTGGCAATCACAGAGGTCAGACGTTTCTTGTAGTTGGCCACCAGGTTTGCACACATCTCAGGAGGGACTTTGTCCCACTCCTCTTTGCAGATCTTCTCCAAGTCATTAAGGTTTCGAGGCTGACGTTTGACAACTCGAACCTTCAGCTCCCTCCACAGATTTTCTATGGGATTAAGGTCTGGAGACTGGCTAGGCCACTCCAGGACCTTAATGTCCTTCTTCTTGAGCCACTCCTTTGTTGCCTTGGCCGTGTGTTTTGGGTCATTGTCATGCTGGAATACCCATCCACGACCCATTTTCAATGCCCTGGCTGAGGGAAGGAGGTTCTCACCCAAGATTTGACGGTACATGGCCCCGTCCATCGTCCCTTTGATGCGGTGAAGTTGTCCTGTCCCCTTAGCAGAAAAACACCCCCAAAGCATAATGTTTCCACCTCCATGTTTGACGGTGGGGATGTTGTTCTTGGGGTCATAGGCAGCATTCCTCCTCCTCCAAACACGGCGAGTTGAGTTCATGCCAAAGAGCTCCATTTTGGTCTCATCTGACCACAACACTTTCACCCAGTTGTCCTCTGAATCATTCAGATGTTCATTGGCAAACTTCAGACGGGCATGTATATGTGCTTTCTTGAGCAGCGGACCTTGCGGGCGCTGCAGGATTTCAGTCCTTCACGGCATAGTGTGTTACCAATTGTTTTCTTGGTGACTATGGTCCCAGCTGCCTTGAGATCATTGACAAGATCCTCCCGTGTAGTTCTGGGCTGATTCCTCACTGTTCTCATGATCATTGCAACTCCACGAGGTGAGATCTTGCATGGAGCCCCAGGCCGAGGGAGATTGACAGTTCTTTTGTGTTTCTTCCATTTGCGAATAATCGCACCAACTGTTGTCACCTTCTCACCAAGCTGCTTGGCAATGGTCCAAGCCCATTCCAGACTTGTGTAGGTCTACAATCTTGTCCCTGACATCCTTGGAGAGCTCTTTGGTCTTGGCCATGGTGGAGAGTTTGGAATCTGACTGATTGATTGCTTCTGTGGACAGGTGTCTTTTATACAGGTAACAAGCTGAGATTAGGAGCAATCCCATTAAGAGTGTGCTCCTAATCTCAGCTCGTTACCTGTATAAAAGACACCTGGGAGCCAGAAATCTTTCTGATTGAGAGGGGGTCAAATACTTATTTCCCTCATTAAAATGCAAATCAATTTATGACATTTTTGACATGCGTTTTTCTGGATTTTCTTGTTGTTATTCTGTCTCTCACTGTTCAAATAAATCTACCATTAAAATTATAGACTGATCATTTCTTTGTCAGTGGGCAAAATCAGCAGGGGATCACATACTTTTTTCCCTCACTGTATATCAGTATATTTCTACAGCAGCAGAAATTATCACAACAATTCATCTCTAAGCACACCAAGCCAGCATTATTATATATATACGCGTGACTCACTGGAAGGCGTGTGTTTCATAACCCATTGGAAAAGTGCTGTTATATACAACCCCAATTACGAAAAAGACAGTGTGGAAAATGCAAAAAAAAGAGTCTTTTTGAAAATTCAATTCACCCTGTCCTATATTGAAATCTCATTATTAACACATTATTTGATGTTTTACTTTGTGAATTTAATTTAGTTTTGAAAATGTACACTAATTTAAAATCTAATGACTGCAACACAAAAAAAGTGTAACATCAACTTTTCTTTCAATAACACTTAAGCGTTTGGGCACTGAGTGAAGACAACAGTTGCTTAAGTTTAGCAAGCGGAATTTTCCCAATAAATCCGTTATGCATTTCTTCAGCTGCGCAACTGTACGGGGCCTTCGTTGAATTATTTTGCACTTCATAATGTGCCGCATATTCTCAATCAGAGACAGGTCAGGACTGCAGGCAGGCCACGCTAGCACCCGCACCCTCTGCTTACGCAACCATGTGCTTATAATCTGGGCAGAATGTGGTCTGGCGTTGTCCTGCTCTGGATACCAGCATATTTTGGTCCAAAATGTGTACATATCTTTCTGCATTAATGGTGCCCTCACAGATGTGCAGGTTACCCATGACATGACAGAAGCTGGATTTTGGACCTGACACTGATCACAGCTTGGCTGGTCCTTTTCCTCTTTGTCCTGGAGAACACGACGGCTGTTTTGTCAAAAACTATTTGAAATGTTGACTCGTTGTACCACAAAACACGATTCCACTGTGCTACTGTCCATCTCAGATGAGACCGAGCCCAGAGAAGTCAGCGGTGCTTCTAGACAGTGTTGATGTGTGGCTTCTGCTTTGCATTGTAAAGCTTTAACTTGCATTTATGGATGCAACGGCGGATGGTGTTGACTGAGAAAGGTTTACCAAAGTATTCCCGAGCACATTTCAGGATATCCATTACAGACTCATAGTGGTTAAGACCGTGAAGTCTGAGGGGATCATGTGCATTCAGCAGTGGTTTTTGGCCTTGCCCTTTATGCACCGAGATTTTACCGGATTCTGTGAATCTCTTAATTATATTGTGCACTGTAGAAGGTGAAATGCCCAAAATCCTTCTGATTTGTCTTTGAGGAATGTTCTCAAAGTGTTGGATTATTCACTGATGCATCTGTTGGCAGATTGGCGAGCCTCGAACCATCCTTGCTCTTGAAGGATTAGGCTTTTTTTGGAGGCTACATAAGCTACTTTTCTGAACTTGCATTTCCACTGCAGTTTTGTGACACCTCAATGTGTCACCTCAATGTGTCACCTCAATCTTCCACTCGCCTTCACGCAGGAATAATGTTATATTATTAAAACCCTGTACAAATACGCGGTCATATTCCAAATGCCTTTCCTGTTCATTGAACATGGACCCTATTAAGGATGTAAAATAACGGCATTCTAGAACATACGTAGCGCTTTACGAATAAGTTAGATTAGTCACCCCTACAGGAGTAACTTCAATAAACGCCTGTTTGGAAATCGGTAACAAACGAGATTTAAAAATCTAAGACAGAAATCTTTGTTGTAATTTTATCTGTAATGAGATAAATGATGCATCATTTCCAATTAATAGAATATGTCCATATGCAAAGTATGTATTAAAGGACACACATTTATTCAGGCACAATACAGAACCACTGGTTAAGGAGAATCCATACTCCCTTAGCGCGTGACTCGCATTTATTATCGGCTCTGCTCGCTTGGAACCTCGACTGAGTTAGTATTTAAAAAAGTACCAGTTTCCAGGTACTATCCACTGTGGAAAGCCCCCCAAAAGCGAGCTGGGTCGAGGCGTACCATGCGAGGAAAAGCGCCATTATATACTACGATTAGATGATTTCCTCACCTGTTTCACATCACCTTCTTATTTCAACTTGTCAAATCACTATTAGTCCTAAATTGCCCTTGTCCCAACTTTTTTTTGGAACGTGTTGCATCATTTTCAAAATGAAGGTTTATCTTAAAAAAAAAAACTGTAGTTGATTGAGTAAAACATCAAATACCTTGTGTTTATATGCTTTTTGTTTAAATACAAGTCAAGGTATATTTACAAATCACTTGTCTTTGTTTTTATTAGCATTTTCCATACTGTCCCAACTTTTTGTTGGGACAATAAACGATAACAATATAGTGAAGTCTTACCTTGTGATAATCCCAGAGTTTAAGCTGTTCTTTACTGAGAAATGGGCTAAAATTCCTCCAAGACAATGTGCAGGACTGTTCAACAGTTACCGGAAATGTTTGGTTGCAGTTATTGCTGCAGAGGGAGGGGGTCACACCAGATACTGAAAGGTTCACATACTTTTGCCACTCACAGATATGTAATTTTGGATCATTTTCTTCAATAAATGACCAAGTATAATGTTTGGTATCATTTGTTTAATTGAGTTCTCTTTATCTACTTGTAGGATTTGTGTGAAAATCTGATGATGTTTTAGGTCATATTTTGCAGAAATATAGAAAATTCTAAAGGGTTCACAAACTTTCAAGCACCGCTGTAACTTGTTTTGTGGATGTTCCACAACATTAAATCTTAAAAAGCTTGTTCTTTGCTAAATGATAAATTGTGATTATTAGCAAAAAATGTCTGGACATGATGTTATAGGAAATTAATCAACTTTCTGGTGGTAACAGTAACTTTGCTTCACATTAGGCCGCTTCACACCACCCCACCATTAATTATTTTCTTACACAGCACACATCAAATAATTTACAAATTATATATTTTCTGTAGTCTGAAGTGCCCTAATACAGTCCCTTCAGAAAGTATTGGAATGGCAAGGCCAATGCTATTGCTTTTGCTATTCACTGAAGACATTTGGGGTTGAGCTCAAAAGATGAACATGGGATGATAGATCAGCATTTCAGTTTCCATTTGGTGATATTTACATTTATTGTTAAACAACTTGGAAAATGGCACCTTTTGTTTGAATCCACCCATTTATCAAGTGATCAGAAATACTGGAAAATGTCACTGATATGACATATGAAGACCAGAGAGCTATCTATGGGAGAAAAACAAGCTATTTTGAAGCTGTGAGAAGAGGGAAAGTCATAAAACACCTGTGGATTGTTTGTTTTTCAGGACATTGCAAATGACTAACAACTAGACACTGAACAGTTCAGTTGAGGGAAACAACAGCAGAGATGACAAACACTGTGAGAGATGTAAAGAAAAACCACAAAACAGCAGTCAGTGATATCACCAACAACCTCCATAGGGCAGGGGTGAATGTATCACAATCCACTATTTAAAGATGTCAAAAAGAGAAATATAGACTCCATACCACAAGATTAACCGTTCGTCAGCAGTAAGAATCGTAAGAAATACTTTAAAGAAATACAGAGATGAGCCAAAAAAGTTCTTGAACCAAGATTAACCTCTACCAAAGTGATGGAAAAGTCCAAGTGTGGCAAAAGAAAAGACCTGCACATGATCCAAAACATACAAGCTCATTTGTTGAAGATGTAACTCATGATGATAGCAGCAGAAATAATTCAGCAGTCTACAGAAACATTCTGTCTGCCAATTTACAGAGAAATGCATCCAAATATTAAGTGTTATTTACTTTAAGTCTCTGTTCCTATACTTTGGCTCACCTAAAAATTGGGCTGTCTGCCACTAAAGGTGCTATGTTCAACGTTGTTTAATGCATCTATATGTAAATACTGAAGGCCAACACAGAGAGAATGAGGAGGAGCTTCTTCCCACAGGCCATTTGGACCCTCAGCTAAGACAACACCTAGGACTAGACCTTGGATTTTTTGCACCCATGCCATCTTCATTCCTGTTAATATACCCATATTACCCCATATTTATAAATATTTATTATACTGTATGTTAGCTATTTCACTGCAATGCCCAATGTTGCACAGCATTGTATTGCACATATCTGCACTTTATTCCACATATAGTCCATATTTTTTCTGTCATATATCTTTTATATCCTTTATATTATATTTGTAGATTTGACTTTTTCTATATAATTCTGGTTTATGTCAATTGTTTTTATGTCAGTCATAAAAAGCATTTCACTGCACGTTGCACTGCATATGGTTGTGTGTGTAATCAATAAAATTTGAAATTGAAATATCAGGAAATTAATTTCTGATCTATATACATCCTTTGATAACCAACCCAAATGTCTTCAGTGCATTGCAAAAACAAAAAAAAAAATGCCCATGTTCCAGTATTTTCAGAGGGGACTGTATATGCTTTATTTTTGTAAAACCTAATGTGTACATGACTGAGCATGAATCATTTGGATAATGTTATTGCTTTGTGTTTGCTCAGATCACAACTCAGGGAAAAGCTCACTGGACACACTTTTAGCCCTGCTACAAGCTGAAGGAGCCAAAATTGAAGAGGAAACAGAGGTAAAATCAGTTTCAGCATCAATATTATTATTATTTCAGTATCAGTGTTATTCTGTATCTGCTATAAATGATTGTCTGTACAGTGAAACTAAGGTATGTAGCAAAGGTATGTACAGTAGATAAGAGAGTGATCCTACATTCACACTAGCAAGCAACAAAGCATCAGGTAACCAGTTTCTACATACATGCATGACATGGAGCAGTGATTTTAGCCATAGTCCAACAACTGGCATTTGAAATGGAGATTATCTTAATTCAATGCAAATTAGGTAGGTGGTCTGGTATTTCCTCAATTCCCCACTCATAACCGTCCTGCAGTTAGTTCCCATTTGCTGTTTAATGTGCAAAAATGGAAGAAAGATTTATATCCATGCTTATATCTTATCCTGCCATGTGACCTCTCATTAAATGTGTGTAGAATAAAGACAAATTGGAAGCTTGGAAGAAAATTTAAAGATTGGAAGTAATTAGCAGAAATTGTTCGTTCATCAGGTGTCAGTGCATAGCTAGTACTATTAGCATGCATTGCTAATCTTACAACAAAGCTAGGATGTAACCTAAATTAAACAATTTTCACACTGACTATTGCATTATTTAATTTGTATTTTACTAGTTAGCTTTAGATACTATATATACAGTGAGGGAAAGAAGTATTTGATCCCCTGCTGATTTTGTACGTTTGCCCACTGACAAAGAAATGATCAGTCTGTAATTTTAATGGTAGGTTTATTTGAACAGTGAGAGACAGAATAACAAGAAAATCCATGTCATAAATTGATTTGCATTTTAATGAGGGAAATAAGTATTTGACCCCCTCTCAATCAGAAAGATTTCTGGCTCCCAGGTGTCTTTTATACAGGTAATGAGCTGAGATTAGGAGCACACTCTTAAAGGGAGTGCTCCTAATCTCAGCTTGTTACCTGTATAAAAGACACCTGTCCACAGAAGCAATCAATCAATCAGATTCCAAACTCTCCACCATGGCCAAGACCAAAGAGCTCTCCAAGGATGTCAGGGACAAGATTGTAGACCTACACAAGTCTGGAATGGGCTTGGACCATTGCCAAGCAGCTTGGTGAGAAGGTGACAACAGTTGGTGCGATTATTCGCAAATGGAAGAAACACAAAAGAACTGTCAATCTCCCTCGGCCTGGGGCTCCATGCAAGATCTCACCTCGTGGAGTTGCAATGATCATGAGGAATCAGCCCAGAACTACACGGGAGGATCTTGTCAATGATCTCAAGGCAGCTGGGACCATAGTCACCAAGAAAACAATTGGTAACACACTACGCCATGAAGGACTGTAATCCTGCAGCGCCCGCAAGGTCCCCCTGCTCAAGAAAGCACATATACATGCCCGTCTGAAGTTTGCCAATGAACATCTGAATGATTCAGAGGACAACTGGGTGAAAGTGTTGTGGTCAGATGAGACCAAAATGGAGCTCTTTGGCATGAACTCAACTCGCCGTGTTTGGAGGAGGAGGAATGCTGCCTATGACCCCAAGAACACCATCTCCACCGTCAAACATGGAGGTGGAAACATTATGCTTTGGGGGTGTTTTTCTGCTAAGGGGACAGGACAACTTCACCGCATCAAAGGGACGATGGACAGGGCCATGTACCGTCAAATCTTGGGTGAGAACCTCCTTCCCTCAGCCAGGGCATTGAAAATGGGTCGTGGATGGGTAGTCCAGCATGACAATGACCCAAAACACACGCCCAAGGCAACAAAGGAGTGGCTCAAGAAGAAGCACATTAAGGTCCTGGAGTGGCCTAGCCAGTCTCCAGACCTTAATCCCATAGAAAATCTGTGGAGGGAGCTGAAGGTTCGAGTTGCCAAACGTCAGCCTCGAAACCTTAATGACTTGGAGAAGATCTGCAAAGAGGAGTGGGACAAAGTCTCTCCTGAGATGTGTGCAAACTTGGTGGCCAACTACAAGAAACGTCTAACCTCTGTGATTGCCAACAAGGGTTTTGCCACCCAGTACTAAGTCATGTTTTGCAGAGGGGTCAAATACAAAATTCCCTCATTAAAATGCAAATCAATTTATAACATTTTTGATATGCGTTTTTCTGGATTTTTTTTGTTGTTATTCTGTCTCTCACTGTTCAAATAAATCTACCATTAAAATTATAGACTGATCATTTCTTTGTCACTGGGCAAACGTACAAAATCAGCAGGAAATCAAATACTTTTTTCCCTCACTGTAGATACAATAGATATAAAAAGTCTATACACCCCTGTAAAAGTAGCAGGGTTTTATGAAGTGAAAGAATGACACTAAGATAAATCATATCAGATCTTTTTCCACCTTTAATCAGTTCCTCCAGGATTTCAATCGCATAAATTAACACAAAATCAAATAAACTCCCAATATTCAGAGGAACTTTTTTCAAAGTTTTCAAAGTTACCGCAGATTTGGGCCAAGATGCGCCGTATGATGTCATCACAACGCACATTCAGTCAAAGCCTTCTTCGATTCACGTGCGTCAAACATGAGTAGATCTAAAAGGTCTCATTTACCAACAAAGATCACTGCAAAAGACCATGCAAAAAACATTTTGCAATTTTTGCAAGTTTTCTGCAAAAAAAGCACAAAAAAAACAAAACATCTCGCAAATGTTTGGTTTTTTTTTAAGCTGCAACAAAATCAAGCATTTTTGACCACAACAATCTAAAAAAAATCAACAAAATCCGGTGCGGACTGTTTAATGTGAAATTGCAAAGTATACAAATAAAGTGAAAAACAATCATAACCTTTTTAGGGGAAAAGAGAAAAATAAAAACCTAGATGCATAAGTGTGCACACCCCTAAATTAATACTTTGATTTTATTATATCACTTTTTGTGCAAGAGTCTGTCAGCATGGCACATCTTGACTTGGCAACATTTTCCACACTTCCACACAAAAACATTTTAGAGCCGGCAAATTGTGAGGGCATCTCCTGTGCACAGCCCGGATCAGCTCACCCCACAGATTTTTAGTTGGATTCAGGTCTGGGCTCTGGATAGGTTATTCGAAAACATTGATCTTCTTTTGGTTAAGCCATTCCTTTGTTTGGATGTATGCTTTTGGTCATTGCTGTGCTGAAAGGTGAAATTCTTTTTCATCTTCAGGTCACTAGCAGACACCTGAAGGTTTTGCACTAAAGTCAACTGGTATTTGTAGCCATTCATGATTTGCTTCACCTTGGTAAAAGTCCTAATTCTGGCTGAAGAAAAGCAGCCCTAAAGTATGATTCTGCCTCCACCATGATTTACCATGGGTATAAGTGTTCTTTTGGTGGTGATTTTTGCACCAAACATGCCTTTTGGAATTATAGATTTATTACACCTTTTGGAATTTGACTCACCAGACCATAACACATTTTGCCACAGGGTTTTAGTAGAGCTTGGAAGCCCTTTCTCAAAAAAACATCCATCTAGCTACCCTATTCTATAGCCCGTACATGTGAATAATATATGAGAGATTGTTGTCACATGCAGAGAGTAATAAGTACTTGTCCAATATTCCTGCAGCTCCTTTAACATTGCCATAGGTCTCTTAGCAGCCTCCGTGGTATTGTCCTTTTTGGAGGAATGTCCTGTTCTTGGTAATGCCAGTGTGGTGCTCCATTTTCTCCACTTCTTGTTGATGGACTTCACAGTGTTTTATGGTGCATCTAATGTTTTGAAATTCTATTATACCCCTCTCCTCATCCATACTTAACAAGTGAGATGCCACACATACTTTGTAAGCTCTTTGTGGACCACGGTTTCAGCAGTCAGATGTAACCAAGAAGATGCCAAGAAAATCCTACAGAAACAGCTGGTCTTTAATTGGGGTTAATCAGAATAATTTCACTGACAGCTGTAAGATAATTACTACTGAACATGAGATTGAATCTGATTGATTGATTCTGAACATAGCCACATCCCTAATCATAAAAGGGTGTGCACACTTATGCAACCAGTTTGTTGGAAGTTTTAGTTTTTTTTTGTTGATGTCTTGCAAACCCCCCCCCCCCCCCCCCCCCCAATGTTTCTGATTGTTTTTCACTTTGTTTTTATGTTGTCGCTTCACATTTTTATATCCTTTGTGCAAACAATTCTCATTGGAACAGAAGTGACATGAGTGACTTGCTAGTGTGAATGTAGGATGAGGAATGTATATAGGTTTTTGGACCCACTAATGGATCGTGAGGATTATGTGGTTAAGCCAAAGCAAATTACCATCCCTGTATTCCTATCTACTTTACTGCAATACAAGGAGATTATTATTCTGAATTACCTCATTGTTATTTTAGAACATGGCAGACTCCTTCCTCACTGGTGATTTGTCACTGGACAACTTCATTGAAACCTATCAGAGCAAGAGAAAGCTGGCCCATTTGCGGCGTGTGAAGATTGATAAGCTGCAGGAGATGGTGCTCAAATGTTTCCAGATGCCACAGGCATCAGTCGAGCATGTTCAGTCTCAGACGCCCACTTCCACCCCTCCCTTCGATGGCCAGGTTAATGGCTTCCCGGTTCCTATGAGGGCCGCACCTTCAACTTCAATCCAGCTGACTGGGCAGCAGCCCGCTTTACCCTATCCAGCAACTCCTTACCCTCCTGTCCAAATGCCCAACATGGTGCCATCCTACACAGGTCCACTGACACAGCAGTACACACCAGCATTTCCTCAGAGGCCTGGTCTTCCCCCGAGGACTGGCTTCATCATGCAGTGAAATAATACTAAAGTATTTTTAAATGTAAACGAATAACCCGGGCATTTACCCTGTTGCTAAACAAGAAGTTTGTATGTTAGCACTTTGGTCGTTTATCCTCAAGTGTTCATGGATTATTATAAACTGTTCTTGCTTTTTGTTTCTTTGTTTCTTTGTTTTTGTTTGTTTGTTTTGGGGTAACTGCAGTCTGTATGTTTTTCAGTCAGAAATGACTTTTTGTAGACGTATCCACAAAATGGACCAGTCCATGTCCAACTAAATAGAAATCTAATTCTCTAAAGAAAATAGTCCTTTAGAAATATCATGGTAAAACCATCAAATGATTGCACTGAATCTGCAAGAAATGTAATTTCTTCATGTACCCAAGTTTTACATATCAGTGAGAGATCAGTTAAAATTTTTCAGAAGCACCGAATTACATACTCATTAGAAAGAAACATAGATATGTATATTTGCAACATTTTGGAGGGAAATATAAATTAGATAAGTAGTATGCTGTGCATGTAAGGAAATAAGTATGACACATTGTAAAAGCAAAGCAAAGAAAAAAAACCTACCATATTATCACCTAAAATTTTGGATTCTACTGACCAGCAACCAAAGACACTTTTCCTTTCCGATTACCCTAAATCATATTACCACAAAACCATAAAACTCCAAAAATATATTGTGTTTCATAAGAGATTTTGTTTTGGTTTTGTGGTATTCTGATTTAAACATGCTGAAAACTAAACATTTCAGCACATATGCAGTTATTCATTGCTATTCTATCTGTCTTAAGGCTGTACCATTACTATAATTAGAGGTAGCACACAAAATAGCATTAAACTAGGAACGTATCTAATTCAAATTATGAAGAGTTACAGGACTTGCAGTGTTATAAAAGACATTTGTACTATGCAGCTCTTTCTAAACTTCCCCAACTTGTTATTTCATCCAACAGTGGAACTCTAGGTGCCTGTACAAAGCCATGGCAAAGTTGTACATCATTAACTACATCCTAGATATGGGCAGGTCTCAAAAGCTATATATTTGACAAAAAAAAAACTGTATGATTTATGATCAGTTTTGTCTATGATGAAATTATTGGTGATTAGTAAAGTCTTTCTGCGTTCAAGTGAACAGCCATAACTCAAGCGTGCCTTGGAGAAAAGTTTAGTTTTTTTTTTTTTTTTTCTCCCATTGATTTTCAAACCATGATTTTTTCCTTGGTGTCTATCAGTCGCAGAAGGTGTTATAGCATAATGCACAGTTCTCAGTACTCTGTGATACACTATGTAGAACACAAGTATAATATGTTTAAATTCTTTCTTTAGTGGTGAATTTTTGGAGGTATTTGTCTTTTATAAAAATGCTAATTAAAAGAAAATTAGTCAAATCTGTTGAAATGTCTCAACAATTTTTGAGTAACATTTGCCAGAATCTGCACCACTGTTTTTCTCTAGTGGGGGAAAAAAATACAGAAAGGAAGTTCCAGTTAATGACCTTTGTTAAACAAATCTTTCACCAAAATGCCATTTGCACAAATGAACTGATTTTATGTAGAAAACACCAGAAATCTTGATCATTTGCAAGAGAAATCTTATAAAACCCAGTTTAGAAAAGAACAACTGCTTTTTAAATATTATTATTTTATTATTATACATGTGAATATTTATCAATATTTATTATTATTAGGAATGAACAACTTATGTAAAATTCCAATTATGAAACACACAAAAATGAACATTACAAAACAGATTAAATTCAAATTAAAATAATAACAAATTAATTATCAAATGCAAATCTACTCCTCTCCTTCTCCCTCCCCTTCAACCGAGTCAACAACGACCACTTCATAATCTTTCTCCAGATCTGTCAAAACTGGAGTTTTGACAAAATCTGTCAAAACACACACATCTAAAACTTTTTCCTCCTATCCATTTGCATACATCAGGTTGAACTTGTGATTCAGGCAGGCACAGGCCTTGGCAATGGCAGTGTTGCTCAATGTGCACACAGCCCTCTGTACTTTGGCAAGGTCACCACCTGGAGCCAAGGTTGGTGATTGACAGTTGATGCCAAACTTGAACCATTCAGTGGAATATTTTTGTTGAATCTTTATAAAACACCAACACAAATTACAACACTTAACATTCCCTAGAAAGCAAAATAAAATTCTAATGATTGTGTTATTACCACTGTATCAAATGTGTGTGAACAAATTATTTTTCTGATGAACTACAATATATACCGTTATTGATAACAATTAACTGATCAGACTCTGTCCTCATTTCACCATCAAAAATAACACCAGTCTGCTCTTGCAAATATAGGTGACCAGCTTCATTGTTCACATTAACATGCAGGTACCTCTGAGTCTATTTTGTTTAATTACATCTTTAATGGTTCATTGTAAAAGTATTTTGTAAAAGTTTACTTCTATGTATATAATTAAATGTGTTTTTTGTTGTTATTTTGATTTTATAAATCTTTTTATTTACAATATTGTTGCTGTTATAATTTCTGTTACAATACTGCTGTTGTTATTCAGAACCATACTAGTATCTTACAATCATTAAAATTCAATACACTTACTATTTAGATTTTTCCCCAGCTTTACATTGACAGTTGTCAGTTGTTATATTCAAGCTTACACTGTCATATAGTCCATACAGTAAATTGTAGTGCAATCTGAGGTTTGCCTATGGTATCTATATAATTTAACAGTACATTTTCATATTTAATATCTGCAAGTGCCCTGGACAAGCAAATTTTTTGTGAAGGCTATTAGTTTAGTATCCTGGGGGACAAATAGGTTTAACAACCAGATAAAGAGAAAAGCATCTCAAAGGAGGAAACTCTGCATCGACCCTAAGCACACAAGTCATTCTACCAGAGAATGGTTAAAGAAAAATAAAGTTAATGTTTAGGAATGGCCAAGTTAAAGATCTGACCTTAATCCAATAGAAATGTTGTGGAAGGACCCAAAGCATGCAGTTCATGTGAGGAAACCCACCAACATCCCAGTGTTGAAGCTGTTCTATACTGAAGAATGGGCTAAAATTCCGCCACGCCGATGTGCAGGACTGATCAACGCTTAATGGAAATGTTTAGTTGCAGCTATTGCTACACAAGGGGGTCACACCAGATACTGAAAGCAAAGGTTCACATACTTTTGTCATTCATAGACATATCTTCCAGAAATATGGAATTTCATTGTTACGCAAATGATACCCAGTTGTACCTACCTCTGAAACCTGGGGATATCCATACCCTCTTTGATTGCATTGCATGTCTTTTTTTTATTATTATTCAACTCTTAAAGATAGACATATCACTCTGTTGTAAAGAGTAACTTTTCTCAGTTGACACGTACCGCTAAATTAAATTCTATCTTTACATTTAAGGATTTGGAGACAGTTTTGCATGCTTTTAGTACATCATGTCTTGATTATTGCAATTCCCTTTACATGGGAGTTAGTTAGTCTTCACTTTCATGTCTGAAACGTCCTAAAATGCCACTGCTAGACCTTTTACAGGTACAAGAAAAAGAGACCGTATTTTACCATCCATGGCATCTCTACACTGGCTATTGGTCAAGTATAGAATTGATTTTAAAATTTTACTGTTTGTTTTTGAGGTACTACATGGTCTGGCTACACAATACATCAGTGATATGATGAGTCCTTCAGGCAGGGCATTTAGATCTACTGATAAATTACTGTTAACCATTGCACGTTAATTATTAAAACATAAGGGTGACCGTGCATTCTCAGTAGATTCCCCTAGACTGTGGAATATGCTACCTTTTAGAGTAAGATCTGCTTCAACCATTAATAATTTAAATCTTGCCTTAAGACCCATCTTTTCTCCTTGGCATACAACTGTATCTAACCCGTCTTAAAGTCATGTGTCTACTTATCATTTTAACAAGGGGATTTATAATTTGTATATTTTATTCTTTTTACTGTGTTTTGTTTTATGTTACCCTGTCTTGTGCTGTAATTGTTGATGTTGAACCTCGATTCTTTTCAGCTGTATAGCCCTTTGGTCAGCTTCTGCTGCTGTTAAATGTGGTCTACAAATAAATTGAATTGAATTGAATTTCTGGGGATTTTAATCATGTGTCACTCTCCACTACATTACCAAAGTTCCACCAGTTTGTCAGTTGGTGGATAACAAACTACATCAATTTCTGCATGAACACTATAGTTCCAAGCAGAAGGAACAGATGGGGTGGGTGCAGAGGGAGTTAAAGGTGAGACAGAGGCAGAACAACAAATCCCACAGAAGGAACCCGGAGGGTAGGCTTCAGCAGAACAAAGCAAATGAAGTGTGAGCTGGCATGAAGCAGATCACAGGCTTCAAGATAAACAACAACTTGTGGGGGCAGTCTAAAAAGTGGTAAAGAGCTGAATTTGTTCTTTAATAGGTTCAGCTTGACACCCTCCCCTATGATTTCCTCCACTCCCAAAGACCAAACATCTTTTCTCACCCTGTCATCTACACCAGTTCTCCCCTGCTCATCTCACAACCGTTCACCCCTCATCATGCCACAGTCTTCTTCAAAGGACTCATACTTCTACCTAGGTCACTACTGGCCAGGTGAAGAGACAGTTAGAGAAGCTGAAACTTGGGAAATCTGCAGGGCCTGACAGAATCAGTCCCATGGTACTGAATGTTTGTGCCAGCCAACTGTGTGGGATCCTCCAGCACCTCTTGAAGGTGCCAGAGCTGTGGAAAACATCCTGGCTTTAACTATAGACCAGTAGCCCTAACCCGAGTGCCTGCTGATTAGCACTGAAGCAACACAGGAAACCATGCTCTCCCCTTCCTCTTTACCCTGTGCACCGCAGACTTTCAGTATAGACTGTATCTCTGCCATCTTCAAAAATTTTCTAATGACTCTGTGGTGGTCGGGTGCATGAAGGATGGACAGGAAGACGAGTACAGGGACCTGGCCAACAACTCCATGGAGTGGTGTGGGAAGAACAATCTGCTCCTCAATGTGGCCAAGACCAAGGAAATGGAGGTGGACTACAAGAGTAAGAGGACCACAACTAACGCCATTACCATCATGGGCCACGGCGTCGAGTAGGTTGACACCTACAGATACCTTGGTGTCCGTCTCAACAACAAGCTGGACTTGAAGGTCAACTCAGAAGCTATGTACAGGAAAGGGATGAGCAGACTCTACTGAGGAGGCTCAGGTCCTTTAATGTTTGCAGCAAGATTTTAAAGATCTTCTACCAGTCTATGGTAGCCAGTGCAGTCTTCTTTGCAGTGGTATGCTGAAAAGGCAGCATCTGAGCTGGAGTTGAAAAAAATTCAATTCAATTCATTTTTATTTCTATAACACCTTTAACAATGAACATTGTCGCAAAGTAGCTTTACAGAAATATATCAATTCAGGTTATATATCTTAAATGTATGAATTTATCCCTAATGAGCAAGCCAGAGGTGACAGTGGCAAGGAAAAACTCCCTGAGATAATATGAGAACGCAACCTTGAGAGGAACCAGACTCAAAAGGGAACCCATCCTTATCTGGGTGACAACGGATAGTGTAATTATAAATAAATCCCTTCTATAATTGTGTACTACATAGTCAGTTAGTGCAATTATGTAACTAGAAATTTCATTACAGATTTCACATGAAGTCTATTTAGTTGAACATATCCACTTTTCACTGATGGAAAGATCAGTACAAAACTGTTTGTGGCAATTGCAGTCCTAAAGTTATCATAACAATTGTACTCCTAAGCCATCATAGCATAACTGTTCATATGTATTGTTGTCCAAAGCCATCTTCATGCTTTTTAAGTGGTAGCATCCTCAGTAATCTCAATGATCTTTAGGCTGCATCATGTGGGGCCATCCTCAGCAGCAGCGAGTGATTTCCAACTGATGAGAACTCCCACCAGAAGTAGAGCATCAGGATGGATTGGGTTGGTCCGGAGAGCAGAAGGGGTCAGGATCGCTGGAATCTCAGGAGTACCACATGTAGCTTGATGGAGAGAAAGAAAGGAAGAGTGGGAGATCATTATCTGCTCCGTTACCCAAGAAAAAATAATCACAAAAGGCATGACTAAACTAATGTTTTCAGCCTGGACTTATATACTGAGACTGTGTCTGAGCCCCAAACACTAATTGTAAGGCTGTTCCATAACTGCGGGTCTTTGTAAGAGAAAGCTCTACCCACTGCTGAAGTCTTCACTATTCGATGAACCAACAAAAAGCCTGCACTTTTTGATCAAAGTACGTGTGGCATGAGACCATTCAATGCTGTATAGGTAAATAGTAGTATTTAATAATCAATGCAAAATTTGATTGGGAGCCAATGCAGTGTGGATAAGATGGGAGTCATATGGTCATATCTTCTGGTTCTAGTAAGGACTCTTGCAGCTGCATTCTGGACTAACTGGAGCTTGTTTATGCACCTGCTGGAATAGCCAGACAGGAAGGCATTACAATAATCTAACCTAGAGGTAACAAAAGCATGAACAAATTTTTCTGTATCGTGTAATGACATTATATTTCTTATCATAGCAATATTTCTGAGATGAAAGTAGGCTATCCTAGTAATATTATCTACATGAACTTCAAATGAAAGACTGGAGTTAATAATCACATCAAGGTCTTTTACTGCTGCACATGATGAAACAGAAAGGCCATCCAGTGTTACTCTGTAATCATAAAGCTTATTTCTAGCTGCATGTGGTTCTAGTACAAGTACTTCTGGAAGAATTAAGTAAAAGGAAGTTGATGAACATCCAGTGTGTAATGTCCCTTACACAGTCCTTAACTTTTTTAAGTTGGTGTCTGTCATCTGGCTTTGCTGAAACATACAACTGTGTGTCATCAGCATAACATATGTTATGAAGCTAATACTATGTTTATGAATAATTTTGCCCAGAGGTAGTATATATAAAGAAAAGAGAAGTGGGCCTAAAACAGAACTTTATGGAACACCAAACTTTACCTTAGTATGTGTAGATAAATCACCATTTACATCTACAAACTGATTACGATCAGTCAAAAAATACATGAGCCAGGAGAGGCACATTCCCTTAACATCAACCACCTTTTCAACATTTTCTTCAAAAACTGCTCTAAGGTCAAGCAACAAGAGCAACTGACACAACCCAGATCAAAGGCCAGTAGTAGGTCATTTACCACATTAACTAACGCTGTCTGTCTGTGAGGCTTCTATCCTGACTGATACATTTCATGAATGTTATTCCTATGTAGGTATGAGCATAGCTGCTGTGCTACAACCTTTTCTAAGATCTTGGAGATAAAGGGTAGATTTGATATTGGCCTATAAATGGACAATTGACAGGGGCCGAGGTCAGGTTTTTTTAATCAGGGGTTTGATAACTGCTGGTAAAACATTCTAATTGTTAATCTGATATCTACAGGGTTAGTTATAAAACTGTTTTTAAATTAATAGTCAAAAATTTTTGCCTGATATTTTCAATTTTTCCACAGAAAACAATTCATGAAATCATTGCTGTTATATAATGATTGTGTTCATGTTTGTGTTGTGGTCTTATTCCTAGTTAATTTTGCTACAGTATTAAATTCTAAGAGATGCATTGATTTAGCAGCACTAAGAGATTTTCAATAGTTCAGGAGGCTCTCCTTCCATGCTGTTTGAAATATTATTAATTAATTTTGACGTCATTTACATTCTAATTTTCCACTGGTCTGTTTTAAGGTGTGAGTATAATCGTTATGCCAGGGCGCTACCCTTTTCTCTCTAATTGTATTTCTTTCAAGTGGAGCTACCTTTTCTAGCAATAAAACTGTGCAGTAACTGATGTGAATGTACGTTTGATGCAGTAGCGTGTCAACGTGCATATATTATGACTAAGACACATTTTAAATTAGATGAGATTATGATCTGAGATAGCTTCAGAATGCAGAAATGTGACTGTTTTCTACATGTTTTCTACATTTAATCTGAATGGTAGTATTAGATCAAGAGTGTGACCACCATTATGACCACCATTATCACCATTACATTCTGATTGACCCCTACTGAATCATGGTTATCAGAATGAATATTAAAGTCTACAACAATTAATGCTTTGTCTAAAGAAACAACCGAGATGAAATCTGCAAATTCACAAAGGAATTCAGAATATGACCCTGGGGGTCTGTAAATAATAATTAGCAAAATCGACTCTGTAGACTTATTTTTTGTAGCTACATATGTTGTGCTAGTATCAGTGGTGTAAAGTATTTAAGTAAGTGTACATTGTTACTGTACTTTAGTATCTTTTTGGCTACTTTGTACTTTGACTATCAATGATTTTATAAACTTTTAATCTCTACTCGACTACATTTTTAAATAAATATAGGTACTCTTTACTCCACTATATTTCAACTGACAACGACCTTTACTCGTTTCATTTTGCATGACACCCTAACTTTTTCTGCAGTGGTTTGCTTCTGGTATGTAAGAGGCGATATCACCATCTACAGGGTACAAAGGTACTAGATCTTGTGCGTTTTGCCCCTACCCAGCAAACGAGGCTACTCCACGCAAATGTGACTGCAGCTAGTTGCCAAATCGCAAACGTTTCATATATCAGATGAGGACGTGGCTGCAGCCAGTGGTGAGGCCGAAGCCAGCACATCTACTGCCAGCACTAACGACCATATATGGCCTTATTTAAAAATTTTAATTTGTTTAAAAGTTATTTAAAAGTTTTCGTTTGTTGGTGTACAGAATGACTCTTATAAGATGCAGGGTCTGCTTTCTTTGACACGAATCACCAAAATAAGTGCCTTTAAGAATTCAACGTCAAATTTGAAGCAACACATTGAGGTAATAGTTAATTTAATGTTAATTTAATATAAAGTTAGCTAGAGAGCAATATGCCATATTTAACCTTATAACTGTATTTTCGGCATATATTAATACTTTTACTCAGGTGGTATTGGAGTTGGTGATTTGTAACTTCTAATGGAGTCATTTTCACAGTAATTTTTACTCAAGTACAGTTTTCAGGTACTAGACACCTCTGGCTAGTATAAAGAGCTTTAAACGTGTTGAATTTATGACTAGGTTTTTGTGTGAAGCCTAGATTATCATTAGAAATTAGTTTGATTCCTTCTCCTCTGCCAGATGGACAGGGCTGATGTATATAACTGTACCCAGGAGGACTAGCTTCATTTAATGCTATGTACGTATTTGGTTTAATCCACATTTCTGTTACACAGTGCATTAAACAGATCAGTAATGGTTTTATTGATAATAAGTGCTTTAGATGTAAGAGATCTAATATTTAACACTCCTAGCTTCAGATCAATGGTGCTTGCTGTACATTCAGTATGATCCAATTTTATGTTAATTAGGTTAGTAAAACAAACTTTCTGATTATTTCTACAATTTTGTTTAGCTCGGGGTCTCGAAATTTTGGAACCTGAGTCAAGATTCGGTGCAGCTATTAGACAGTTAGCCTGCCTCCCTGGCCTTGGCTCTGTATTGTCACTGATTACCTAGACAAGTTCTGAGACTATGTGCTACAGTATACTGCAATAAATGAGAGCAGCACGTTCCAACTGAGATGGATACTGTCCTGTCCTAACAGGCCAGCCCTGCCCTCAAAACTACTCCAATTATTTATAATGCCCACATTGTTTTTGGAGCACTACCTATACATCTAGCAGTTCAGTGACCATAACCTGCTGTGAGCTACATCGCTACGCTGTATTGGCAAACTACTGCACTGGACATTGCCGTCGCTAATTTACACACCTCTACAATGTTACTCTTAGTAACCTCTGACTGCCGAAGGCATATATCATTAGCTCCTACATAAAAAAAACTATATTTGAAAACCTATGCTTGCCTAAGACCTAAGATTTGACCTCTTGTGTCTGGCACCCTGATTCTCTGTATACACCTAACTAAACCTGCTGGAGCCCCTAAAGGCATAGCTAATTTCACATGCCTTAAGATAGACTCTCATATAACCAGAGCTTTTTCAGGTTTCTCAGCAGGTGCTTCACAGAGGAGAGTAAACCTGTTTGACACATGAAGCAGAAAGTACTCCCATGGGCAAGCCTTACCATTAGCTTTGGCTTTGCTATCATGCCATAGATTCGTCACCCATTCATCCCGCTGTGAGGACTCTAATGCAGTAGTTGGGGGTTTGATAAAACTTCATCTAAGGTATTCAGACTTTACCCTACAGAAATTATGCTGCGCTTACTCTCGCTAACCTTCTCTAGAGTCTGGAGGTACACCTCTGAGGCCTGTTTCACACTGGATGTGTGAACAGATCAGAAGCAGCTAATTTTTTTCGGCACCCATGGTAACAACTTAGAGCATTCACACTGCACACCTAAGCGGCATGGCAGCACGTAGCAGGAGCAGAGCAGAAGAGGCAAGTCGTTTCGGCGCCTAGTCTATTTTTGCTGCACTGCTCACACTGAATTAAAGTGATAGTGCATTGTTCCTTGTCAAAATAAACATGGGTTGCAAGGGCGTAACAATTGGTAAGCAAGTAATGCAACTGCATCAGGGCCTGCGAAGTTCGCAAGTATTACATATGGGCCCTATCATCCATAAGCAGGACGTGTTTACATTAGTATACCCTGGAAAACCATACAATGCCTGGCAAATGGTGATTTAAATACCATGTATATGTATCAAACTTCTGCTTGATATTGTGTCTTTGACATCATTACCCAAGTATATAACACAGTACCAGAAACAATTATAATATATATGTATTTCTATAAAACAGTTTAAACAAACTATAAGAAGTTTTTTAATAAGGATTGATGGATTTTAGTTTGATTTTCCAAAAAAAAATAGGCAATGGGGATTCTGGGACATTACTAGTCATTGCAAACATGTGTAGTATATGCAAAACAGAACCTAGTTGAATTTGAGTTAAACAGCGATGCCATGGAGTTTAAGTATAGACACAAAAGCGGCTTTTAGAACTAAAAACTAAAAGAAGCGGCAGAGGGACAAAAAAATAAACTGCAAAAAATAGAACATTTCTTTAAAAAGCTAAGTAGGAATAGATTGAGTGAGCAGGAGAAAGAGAATGAGGAACCTGCAGTGACAGTTGGCAGCAGAAGCAGCTCGCTGGCTAATATTCAGTACCAGGACATGCAACAGTAATGAAGATGGAGAAAATGTGGAGGAGGAAGAGAGTGAGACATCTGTAGCAACCATTTGCAGGAAAAGCAGCTCGGTGGCTGGTGCCTGCACAAGCAGGTCATCGAACAGCACTGGAGAAGGTGAAAGTGTTGCATTATATAAGTGTCCCAATGATATGGGGCTTAAGAGGATCCCACATGACTAGATCTTAAAGATTTGATCGAAAACTTCGCCCAGAGGAAAGCCCAGAAATTGCCGCTACAGTCATGGAGTAATGGAGTCATAGCAGTCATGGAGCTGATTTTATATATACATATATATATATATATATATATATTTGTATATATATATATATATATATATATATATTTATATATACGTATGTATATGTATATATATATATACGTATATATAAATATATATATATACAAATATATATATATATATATATATATATATTTATATATAAGTATATATATATATATATATATATATATACGTATATATATATATATATATATATATATATATATATATATATATATATATATAGCGGCTCCATGACTGTTTAGATTGGCCATTTTATTGGCCAGAGACTCAGAACGTGAGCCGGCACTTGGTGGCAGCTGTCAGTCACCGCTTCTTCAGCACTCTCCGCTTGTAGCTCACTTTCCCAGCAGATAGCCCAATGATTTGTGCACTGGTGTAGGTGGCATTAATCTAGCTTGCACTTCAGCCGGCGTGCACTCCTCTTTTCGCCTTGGACTCGATTTTTGGCTCTTTTATTTTCTATCCTTTATCCATTTGAATAGTGGGCCAAGCTCATTACGGTTTCTCCCTTTATACCGAGCCCTCCCTGTAACAGTATGTCCACACCAGAACGTGAATCTGTGAATCTAGAGTGGATAGGGGAGATCGTGGCTGGCCAAGCCACAGCGCTAGGGAAACATGAGCAGACCAGGGGCTACCCTATTCGCCAAGGTCTAGGTGGTCTCGGAGTGGATAGGGCAGATCCAGGCCCTGCTGCAGCTCCAGGTCGCCTCCTCTATATGCACTGCCCTGGCAGAAAGCCCCCAATCTGAGCCTCCAGGGCCAGTTTCCCTTGTGGTCATGGAGAAACATTTCCTGTTCCACAGACTTGTGCATGGCAGCCAGGAGGGTGCAATTCCTTTATTTTACAGTGCTCCCTTGTCTTTGACATGCAACCCTCCCAATTACCCTCAAAGAAGGCTAAGATAGTCTATATAATTGCCCTATTGACCCGTAGAGCTGTGTCCTGGGCTGGCAGCACCGGTCTGGTTCTCATCTTTGGGAATGTAATCATTTGAGTGCCAGTTTGGATATCCTGCACCCATGTGTGCTGAGCAGGAGGAGGAGGTGGGGGTCCTGGCAGCAGAACAAATGGTGCTCCAGTATTGCAGGGTCTGGCAGCAGGCCAAAACAGCTCTGCAAGCAGCCGCCCAGAGGAGCACAGCGAGCCATAAGAGGCGCATGGCTCCCACATTTATTCATTTTTACATTTATAAATTTAGCCGACGCTTTTCGCCAGTAAGTGTGGCTGGAAACTAAAGACTTGCCGTTGCGGGTGGAATAAAAAAAAAATCTGGTGCTTCGGTATATTGGCCCATTTAAAATCCTGAGAAGGATAAATCCCGTGATTCACCGGTTGGATCTCCCCCAGTCCATGAAGATCAGCCAGACATTCCACATCTACAGACTTAAGCCAGTCCTTTGTAGTCCCTTGGGTACTTCAGCTGAGCCTGCCCCGCCCCCACCCTATATTGTGGATGGTTTCCTGATCTGTGGTACTGTGGATCCTGGACTCCGTGTCTGGGGTGGCACCCAGTATACTGCCAGCAATGCCAGCTTTTGACTTTGAATTTCCCAAATTATGTTAATAGATACCCCTTCTCCCTATGAGGGCACTAAATTGAAAAACTGGCAAACCATAAGCCTGAGGAGAGTAAGTAGCTGAGGCTTATGTTGTCCCAGGTCACTGGCCAAGCATGCCAGGTGACCTTCCATGGCACACTCATGCCAGAGGACAACGGGGCAGCCTCCCTTGTCCACCACCACTCCACCATCATTGTCATGCTCAAGCTAGAGGCCAATGGAATGGCCTCCCACTCAATGCTCAAGCTAGAGGCCGACGGGACTGCCTCCCAAGCCATGCTTACTCCAGAGGCAGACATTCTGGACCTTTTCAGCCTTATTATAGAAAATAAATTGATTCATGTATATTTACTGTAGTAACATCGATCTTACAGAAACCAGCATAGGGAGGAGAGAAACCCAATGATGAATGATGAAAACCCAACCTGATGAATTCACACTGTTGTTTTTAGACACTAGTTAATCTTGATTTTCATTCATATTTGCTGTGATTAAACCAGGAAGACACCAATGTGAAAACATTTTAGGGCATTTTAGAAAGCTTCAAAAAAGTGAGGCCTGTGGGGCCCAGCTATGTAACCTAGCCTAGGCCAAGAATTTTTTTCAGTTTTGGAATGCCCATTTCTAACAAGCCAAACAAAACCAAAATTTCTGCTCATGAAAAATGTGCTGTGTTGTGAAACTTCTTGTTGCTGAAAAAAAATTAGTTTGATTTTCATTTCAAATTGTCCTGTAGATGAGCAGATTTAGCTAAGGGGCTAACATTATACATCTATAAATCTTGAATATATGTGTAACTAATATGGATGGACTAAGATTTATACATCTTTTTATTTAGACATCTGTATATAAACTTTTATCTAAAATAGCCATGGAAAGTGGAAAGTAATTGTGCCGGCAGATGCTACCACTACTTCACACTGAGCTTATTTTAGAGGGGGAAAAAAATGTCTCTCTTATATGAGCCTTACCAGTTTGCTATTTTGCCTAGTCCAACACTAGATCAACAATTTTTTTTTGCCAATGGTATAATGGCTTCTTGCACAGTTGTTGATTGTATCCTCTTTTCCAGTAATGAGCTGTTCCTGGTGAAAGACCTGTCTGTAGGCTTCAGTACAAACCTCCTCTTAACAGAAAGAAACATGCATATCCAGACTTTTGTTATGTTGTCATTTAGCATCTTGTCATATGTATTTCCAATATAAATTGCAACAAGATATTTTAAAACATTAATGCATATGTACAGAGGCAATTTCAACACAAGGCAAAGGGTGTTATTCCAAGTACATGACACTGCAGAATGGAGGAAACTTAGCAAAACAAAGTTACAATATATAGTTATTTATATACAACAGTTAGTTCTGGTCCACTAATTTGATTGGTTGAGTGACATTCCAAGAGTGCCTATATTTATTATAACAACACTGGGACATTTTACTGTGTGTATAACTCTGCTTGTCTGTGTTCAAAACATAAAATTACATTTCCTAGTTCAAAATGATTACTACAGTAATGTTAGTGGCAACATTAGTGGACACGGCCATTAATCCACCCATCCATCCATCTTCAACTGCTTACTCCTTTTCAGGGTCACGGGGGAGCCTGGAGCCTATCCCAGGGAGCATCGGGCACAAGGCGGGGTACACCCTGGACAGGGTGCCAGTCCATCGCAGGGCACACAATCACACACACATTCACACACCCATTCATACGACACGGCAATTAATACTTTTCAGAAATATAACTTTTTCAAAATATGAAAGCTCGTCTGATGCAGAAGAAGGTACACCCATTTTACCCAAGGCACCTTTAACGGGAATGTAGTATAAATCAATGTGAGCTAGTTTTGGTGAGCTTGCACCCACTGCAGCCACAGATTTCTGTTCTTAGTTGACAGAAGAGGAACCCGTGGTCATCTGTTGTTGTAAATCGTCTGCCTCAAGGCTTGACATGTTGTGCATTCTGAGATGCTTTTCTGCTCATCACATTTGTACAGAGTGGTTTTCTGAGTTACTGTAGCGCCTATATATCAGCTTAAATCATTGACCTCTTTCATCAAAAAGGCTTTTCCATCTGCAGAAATGCTGCTCACTGGGTGCTTTTTCTTTATTGCACCATTCTGAATAAATTCTAGATACTGTTGTGCGTGAAAATCCCAGGAGATCAGCAGTTATAGAAATACTCAAACCAGCCATAGATACTCAAACCAAAGCATCTGGCACCAACAATCAGACCATGGTCAAAATCACTGTGATCACATTTTTTATCCATTCTGATGGTTGATGTGAGCATTACCCAAAGCTGTTGGCCGCTATCTGCATTATTTTATGCATTTCACTCCTGCCACATGATTGGCTGATTAAATAATTGCATGATCATTCATGAATGAGTAGGTATACAGGTGTTCCTAATAAAATGCTCAGTCAGTGTATATGATGTAGGAGTTTTCATGCTTTACGATTAGATTCACACAGGCTTCACATTATTATTATTATTATTATTATTATTATTATTATTATTATTATTATTATTATTATTATACATTATATCACCACATTATTATAGGGCAATACATTTCACATTTTTGAAGGTATTAAAGTATTTGGCAGTATTTTATTTTCAAAAGCAACTCACCCCCAATCACCAACGGTGAATGAATGAACAAAGCCCAGTCCAGAGGATGATAATATTTTTAATTGTGGTACTTATCGGTAGGCAATGGTTTATTACTTGTATGTATGTGGAAGTGCCTTCGTTAACATTATTTCTTGTGCGTTATCGTGTTGGTTGATTAAAACACTTCCCTGAGTTTAGGGGAAATTTACTGTCTACTGGTATCTCCTATATATCTCCTATATTTTTGTGCTTTATTGCTTCTATTAAATAAGATACTGATTTAAAAAAATATTCTTTTTATACCAAACGAGAGAGAGAGTCGATTTCTGCTGATGTCATGGGCCTAAACATCTCCTCTTCTCTACGGATGCAATCGGGCATGCAAGTCACATGGTGATATTGTACAGTTACCTGAGCCCTTGCCTGATTAATTAATGATTTACTGGTCAATTCAAATTCCTGCAAAAACATCACATATTACAAAACTTGCATGCCCATGGTTATAATGAACAAACACTAACTGGCAAATTTTTACCATAACATAAAAGGCAAAATATTAAACAGGCTGTTATTATGAGTATTATGAATTATGGTCATCTAAAGCTTCAACATTTTGTCTCCTTGTAAGGAAGGTTCCTTTTTTAAGATCAACTGATCAGATATTTTTTCTCTAGTCCGGTAACAGGGCCATTTTTAAAATGTGGACATTCTATGTAGTTTCTATATCCTAAAGAATTTAAAGCCTGAATAGGCCTACTTGATGAGACTATCTATATCCTTTTTTCCCCCCCGAATGAATCAATGCCTGGCTTAGGATAGTGTAAAATCTGTTTAATAGTTGCTTCTTTTTTGTGATTGCAATGTTGATTGCTAGGATTCTGAATTTTTGCACATTTTTTCTAAAGTTTATAATTGTCAAAAAGCGAAGTGACCGCTTGTGATCAGATTTCTTTATTGTTTCCACAGGCAAACAGCTGTTACACATATATTATGGCACCAGAAATGTCCTGCAAATGTATGGTGCCCTCCACTAATATTGGCACCTTTGGTGATATTGAGCAAAGAAGGCTGTTAAAAATTGCCTTTATTGTTTAACCTTTTGATCTTTTGTTCAAAACATTCACAAAAATAGTCTGCTCTCATGAATAGCAAACGATTGCAAACATAATTATCCAAAAAAAAAAAAAAAAAAGCTTTGTTAAATATAGGTGTAAAACAATTATTGGCACCCCTATGAATTCATATGAGAAACATATATTTGAAGTAAATTCCCATTGACATTTATTTATTTATTTATTTATTTATTACTACTCCTGGGTGAGTAAGAACATTAAATTGTTCAACCATGACTTCATAGGCCAAATTCCCTTAGCCATTCATAACAATGGATAAGACCAAGGAATATAGCTGTGATGTGTGGCAAAAGGTTGTTGAGCTTCACAAAATGGGAAGTGGCTATAAGAAAATAGCACAAGCATTGAAAATGCCCATTTCCTCAACCAGAGCAATAATTAATAAGTTCCAGTCAATTGGAAATGTTATGAATCAACCTGGAATTGGACATGGGTCTATATTGTCTCAGGGCACTGTGAAAAGTGTTAGTTCAAGTGGCCAAAAAATCTCTAAGGATCACAGCTCGAGAATTGCAAAAATTAGTTGTCTTTAGGTCAGAAAGTTTCCAAAACTACAATCCGAAGTCAACTACATCACCATAAGTTGTTTGGAAGGGTGTCAAGAAAAAAGACTCTACTCTCATCCAAAGACTCAAGCATCTTCAGTTGGCCAGACACTACTGGAACTTCAAATGGGATTGGGTTCTATGGTCAGATGAAACCAAAATAGAGTTTTTTTTGGCAATAAACACCAGAGGTGGTTTTGGCACACAAGTACCTTATGCCTGTTGCCCCACAAGTTTAGTGTACTGTAGAGGGGAGGGGCTGTTTCAGAGTTGTAAGCAGACTGAGTAAGAGCTGAGTAATGCTGCTCATTTCTCCTAATACCTTTTTGTTTTTTCTACATTCTTTCATCCACTGTCCAGGTTTACCGTAGTAATGACATATACCCTCCTTCTTAGTGCATTTACGAATTTGTTTATTCTCTCTGTTTACCTTGTTTCTGCAATCTTTACTTTTGCTTTGAGTTTCATTTGACCATTTGAGATTTATGAAGGACAGTGCATTTCTGTACACTGATGAAAGGCCATCAAACCAAATACAGGCTAGTGGACCATTGTCATCTAGAACCTTCTCAGGAGTATTAGCTATAACACTGTTTGCTACAGCTGCTTGACAAAATCTTTCAGTGACTTACAGTTTTATCTTTCTTCTGTACACAACTAGTGACCATTGACCAGTCTACCTTTGGACCAACAATGTTATTTAACACTCTCAGAATTCCCTCTCAGTTCATTTTTGCTGGCATGTTGAAATGCAGAACTATTTACAACAGTTCCAAAATCAATTAACTTAACCCAGAAAAATTATCATGTGTTCATGGCAAACTCAGCAAGTCTTTCGAATGCCTCAGGATGTAGAGCTTTATTGGCTGTTACCAGTTGGAAAGGGGAGTTGCAGATGGAACAATATCAACCCCTTCTACTCTACTTTTAGCTTTTTTACTCATTCCACACACTTCAACTGCATTTACAACTTTATCTACCAATCCAGTATTGCCATTGTCCTCTTGTCAATATAAAGACAGTTAGTCAGGATAGCTTACATATGACGGTTGGGTTGGTCTTTTTAAGGGAACCAATTAGGCCCCTTTTTACAAGATGTAATATAAGTCTCAGGTGTCCCCAGAATTTGTTTGAAGTTTCAGCTCAAATTACCCCATGGATAATTTATTATACCATGCTGTAAATGCCCATTTTTTTGTGTGTGTGCCGCTTGAAATGCAAGTGAGCTGCTGCTCCCTGCACCCTTTCCAGAAGAGGACTGTGCCTTTACAGGTCGTGCTTCAGATACTATGGCAACAACAAATCAGGAGAACCAATATAACTGACACCGTTAATACCAGTGTTCAGCCCTATATGTATGAATTATAAAGACAGTAAGCGTTTTCGGCTTAAAAATAAAAATAGCAACATAGCTCTGGTTTCTGTGAATACAATAAGAGACAATGGTAACTTTAGCCACATTAGCCATGGAATTTGCTAAGAAGCAAATTCAGAAAGGCGATTTTGCAAACATTTGCAAAATATAAAGTGCGAAACTTATGTGTTCTGGATATAAAGCTGGATCACGAACAGTTGGTACTGATTCATCCTTGAGAATCAACTTTTCAACAAATCCTGCTTTGTATTGGCCCTCGTTCACAAAACAATCTGGTGCAAAATGTGTCGAACAAACATATATGAACATATTTATTTTTTGGGGCACATTTCCTTTAAAAATGAAACTACTGCACTTCGTCTTCAGTGGCTCTGATGCTGAGAGTACATGAAGTTCATTCTTACAGCCAACAACAGAGCACTTACAAAGCTTATGAAGCTGAGACATTCTTCTTATCACCATAGCTGATCCAGTGTGGAGAACATGGCAGGCTGTGTTCAGCTCACTCAGGGGAGGATCTATGCTAATAGAGTCCATCACCAGTCGTGGGCAGGGCCTGTTCCAGTGTGACATCACATTGGATAGAAAACACAAACAACTCATTTTGAGACACTGTTTATGATTTATGAGGAATATAAAAAAAAGGAGTGGGTGGATTTTTACCTTTATAGGGTGGTTGTGTACACACACTGCCAACACACATTTACTGTATGTTCAAACACCATGTAAAACTAAATTTTGTATAATAGGTCCCCTTTAAGACACTTTTGGTTGAGGCCTTGTTATGGTCCAGCTTAGCAATACATTCAGCTTGTTATTGCGCTATGGATAAGATAATTGTCTCTGACGGCAGATAATGCCTTTTATAGTTCTCTTCCTAAGACATGCACCCAACACCTTCTTCCACTCTTCAAGAGACCATACCTTTTTTGGATGAATACCAAATTTCTTTGTTAAATTTAGTCTGACTGAGTCTGTCACTATTGAGTCCATGTGTTCGCCTAAAAATAATTTGAACTCACTATCTGTCCATAAAGGGGTAGCTAGTCTACCTTTCTCAGTGGTTGGAATTAGTCTAGCATTCCTTTTAAACATTTCTAATGTCTTTTTGACACAAAAGGACACTTCCAACACCTCCCTGACAAGCAGAGGATAATTTATTTATTTATTTATTTTTTTAAACACACAACACTGTTGTTAGCCTTCCCTGATGGGACAGAGGCTACACCAATAACTTTTCTGACAAAGCAGATGATTAACTTTATTTGTGTTACGGTACCTTGTTAGGAAGCAAGCGCGGGCGGTTCTAAAACAGGAAGGCGAGGATCAGGCTGAAGGTGAATACGGAAGACAGAAGAAGGTCAGGTGATCGGGCGAACAGTCAACACTGGGCAAGGCAGGTAATCGTGGTCGAGACACAAAGTACAAGATCCGAGAACCAGGTAAATCCAAAACAAGTACCGAGGCACGACAGAGACGAGAATTCTGAACGTTTACTTCGCGAGCTAGTACTGTGCGAACTTCCACTTAAATACTGTGTTTGTGAGTGTGTGTGTCTGTGATTGAGTGCAGGTGTCCGCAATCAGAATTCCGGAGAATGTGAGAATGTGTGTGTCTGGGAAGTGTAGTAATTGTCGGCCATGTTTGTAGTTCGCGCTGCACTCTGGGAACTGTAGTTGAGAGTTCGCCGCGATGTGACAGAGCCCCCTCCAGGAGGGCTCACTCCGGGAACCAAATCCCTTTGAGGCCTCCCTCTCCTCTGCAGTCCTGGTTTTGCTAGGTGAGCGGCATGAAAGTCCCTACACAGACTTGGGTCCAGAATGTCCTGGGACAGGGATCCAGCACTGCTCCTCTGGGCCATATCCTCCCCAGTCCACCATGTACTCTAGTTTACCTCTCCGATGCCTGGAATTTAGGATTGTCCGGACGCGGTAGGCTGGTTGGCCGTCGATTTCTAACGGCTCTGGTGGGGAGTCACCTGGCACCGCCGTGGATAATGGACCCAGTATAATTGGTTTAAGGAGAGAGACATGGAATGACGGGGTGATGCTGCTATGCTTGGGCAATTCCAGCCCGTACATGACCTTATTAATTTGTTCCTTGATTCGGAAGGGGCCGATATACCTGGGGTTAAGTTTCCTGCCCGGGAGTGTCTGTTTCAGGTCTTTCGTGGAGAGCCACACTCTGTCCCTGGGTTGGTAGTTGGGATGGTCCCTCCGGTGATGATCCACCTTTCGTTTGGCTGTGCGTGAGGCCTGCACTAGATGTTGGTGTGTGCGTTCCCAAACCTGCTCACTCCGGTGGAACCACTCATCAACCACAGGCAAGTCAGTAGGGTTGGCGTTCCAGGGGAATAAAGGTGGCTGGTAGCCCAAGACACACTGAAAGGGGGTGAGCAGTGTTGCCGAGTGTCGCAAGGAGTTCTGTGCATACTCTGCCCATGGGAGGAATTGGCCCCAATCCCCCGGGTTCGGGGCACAAAAGGTTTGGAGGAATCTAGTTAACTTCTTGGTTTGCCCGCTCTACCTGTCCATTAGCCTGGGGGTGTTAACCTGAGGTGAGGCTAATGGTGACACCTATCTTCTCCATGAAGCTGTCCCAGACTCTTGATGTGAGTTGTGGACCCCTATCACTCACGATCTCTTCCGGGATCCCGAAGTACCGGAACACATGTTAGAACAGCAGCTCAGCTCATCGATCACTAGGATTGTGGTGTTCCCCTGCGACTCTAGCAAGTCGGTGATGAAGTCTAGGGCCAGGTGAGGCCATGGGCATGCCGGGATGGGAAAGGGCTTAAGCTTACCAGCTGGAAGTGTACGCGGTACCTTAGCCTGGGCATTTAGAGCATGAGGACACTATTAATTGTACCTCCCTAGACATATTGGGCCACCAGTATTTCTCGGCCAATAATCGGTAGGTAGAAGAACAGTGAACAGCGGGCCTGGCGAGGCATGAGATGTTTGGCTGTCCTCAGATACTCAAGGTTCTTATGGTCGGTATAGATAACAAACGGGTGCATGGCACCCTCCAGCCAGTGCCTCCACTCCTCCAGCGGAACTCCACATAATAATTGTGTTCTGGTGAAGATAACTTGTTGGAGAAGAACACCACGGAGTGCAGCTTGGGCTTATCTCTGAGCCTCTGTGAGAGAAAGGCCCCTACCCCTGTTTCCAAGGCATCAACCTCCACAACGAAGGGTCTGGAGGGATCAGGGTGCCTGAGGATGGGGCCGTGGTGACGGCCCTCTTGAGCTTGTCCAGTGCCTCCTGGTCGACTGGGGTCCAAACGAGTCACCTTGGCTTGCCACGTAGGAGGGACGTCAGGGGGTGTGCTATGATACTGAAACCTCGAATGAACTGTTGGTAAAAAAAAAAGTTTGGGGTGTGGGCCATTCTACCACCGCTTGAACCTTCCGTTGGTCCATGGTGACCCCCTTCTGACTGATGACATATCCCAGGAAGGAGATTGTGTGTTGGTGGAATTCACACTTCTCGGCCTTTACGTAAAGCTGGTGTTGCAGGAGGCGGCGCAACACCTGCCGTATGTGGCCAATATGCTCCTTTAGGGGCACAGAATACACCAGGATGTCATTGATGTATGTAATGACGCTCTTCCCCAACATATCTCTAAGGACGTCATTACTTAGACACTGGAACACCGAAGGGGCATTAGCAAGCCCATAAGGCATGTCCAAGTTCTCGTAGTGTCCGGAGGTGGTGCTAAATGCCGTCTTCCACTCCTCCTCCTCCCGGATGCAGACCAGGTTGTATGCGCTACGCAGGTCCAGCTTCGTAATGATGGTCGCGGATCTTAGCTGTTCAAGGGCCGCAGGTACTAGTGGCAGGGGATACCGGTATTTGACTGAAACTTGGTTTAGGCCTCTGTAATTGATACAAGGTCGTAGGCCCCCTCCTTTCTTATTGATGAAGAAGAATCCGGCAGATGTGGGGGACGTGGAAGGTCTAATGTATCTGTTGGAGTGCCTCCTGAATATATTCCTCCATGGCTCTATGTTCAGCTTGGGAGAGAGGGTATACATGACCTCAAGGTGGGCTGGCTCCGGGAAGGAGCTCAATTGCGCAGTCGTAGGGGCAGTGTGGTGGTCATCTGCTTGCTCTCTCCTTGATATTATATAATGATATTGGGTCTTCTGAGTGTGCATTGGTGAAGATGGAAAACACAGTTGAACAAAGCTTTGTCTAAAACTGCTCAAAAAGAGCAGCTAGACTGTTTGGTGGATGACTGTATGGTGTTGACTCACAACTGCCTGTTATGGAGTTTCGTCATTAGATAGTAGCTTATAGCATAACTCAAGTCTGATTGCCTCTCAACTTAATTTTGTTTGGGGCTGTCTAGTTTTTATTAATGTCATCCTGCCCCACCAAAATTTATGACCACTAGCTGCTGTTGAATTCTGTTCTGCATATAAAACAATATGATTGTTAATCAATGCCCTCAAATGCTCAGTAACCCTGATCATTACTGTAGATCAGTGGTCACCAACCCTCTTCCTTGAGATCTACCTTCCTGCAGGTTTAATCTCCAAACAAAATCTAACACACCTGTTAGCTGATCAAGAACTTCTTAAGGCAATGATTAGATGATCAGGTGGGAACAATTACAATTAGAGCTAAAGTCTTCAGTAAGGTAGCTCTCCAGGAACAGAGTTGGTGACCACTGCTGTAGATGAATGAAATTAAAATTAAATTGATGAATGTTGCCATTTCAGTCATGTAATAATTGCATGATTAAAGCCATTATCAGTAGTAGACTTTTGCTGGCAAAGCATACAAGCTTGGTGGTTTCCTACTTGGCCCCCTCATCAGTGAACTCTAAAATGACATAAAAACAAACATTTCTCAGAATGAGCAAAGGTACTGTGTGGCTTCTCGTTCTCCATAAACCCTGTCCACACATGTTTTTCCCAGAGGACAAAGAGCAGTTCTTACCCATACCTTATAAATACAACAGGTATAGAAATATGAACACAGCAATAAATGAGCAATTCACACAAGTTTCAGGTTTATTAATTACGTAAAGCAAATGAGTGGACGTGTAGGAGATCTCAGTCCTAACCAGGCTGCGGCTCTGGAACAGGTAAGCATGGTTTTATGTGATCCACCTTAAACTGCAAATTAAAATATTGCACCAGGTTCAGGAACCATTATATGCATTTATAAAAAATGTAAACACTGTTGAAAAATAAATAAATAAAATTTGTTGTCATTTTGTCTAGTTTTGTGAGAGAATTGAAGATGTATATGCCCAGCTTCCTAATCAAAGCGACCATTACATGCTTCGCTGGCTCCGAGGTAAATGGCAAATGATTCACATTTGGAGGGTATTTTTGAGTTATATCATTTACAGGTCTGCTAATAATAGTGCACTTTTATTTATATATACACACACACACACATATATATATTATATATATATATATATATATATATATATATATATATATATATATATATATATATATATATATATATATATATATATAGAAAGAGAGAGAGAGAGAGAGATAGGGCTTTACATATACAATGTATATGCATCACATTACTGCTTAAGCATTCTGATAATCTAAATCCTTTTCATTTTCACAAAAAAAACATTTTTGAAAAAAAAATTTAAAAATGTATTTAAAATATATTGTATAACAATAACAAGGCCAAAATCAAATGGAAAAACATGTTTACATATAATTATAATTGAAATTCTGTGCCTAGCACTGAAAGTTGCACAGAAACACTCTAGAGACAGGCACGATGAATGTTTTGTGCATATAATTTTCTCACTCAATATTCCTAAATTTTTACAATTTATTCTATTCTCTAATTTAAATAAATTGACATATTTGTTGGCTCTGCTAACATTTTATGGAAGAGAGATTCTTCCTTTTTTACATTAATGATTTAGAAAATTTGCGTTGGTATGCAACAAATGTGCAATCATACATTTTTTTTTTTAAATTATCAAATTAGCAATCCGCAAGTATCCATCAGTCTAGATCAAATCAGTTCAAGCCATTTATCAAATTAGAAGAGTCAGGATTACAGGCAGATAACTCAGTCCATTGCAAAAAATTATATCATAGGTCGATTAACTTGTTTTGTTTTAGGGGAAATATGTGCAGTTAAAGCTACTTTCAGAATCACAAGGTTTTATTCACTTGTAAATGGAGTACAAGGAAAATTTCCTAGAGCAGGTATCAGCAATCTGTGCCTAATAAGCGGGCTTCTTCAGGTAGTCACGTTTACTACCCAGTTAATAGTTTGTTCATGTTTGTCCTAATGACTTGCAGTTTTAACACATGTGCCACAAGAGAAGTTCAAGGTGAAATGCTTGATGCTTCTGAAGCAAATATTTGTAGTTCCCTTCATCTGAATTTTTATATATTGCAGAAGTATTTGCTTTTCCTTTTGAACCATATTAATGATTAAGATGTGTCCTATTTACTATGAACTGCTTACAGCGAACACTTATTTGCACATTTAAAGATTTAAATTTAAATCTTGGAACCAGAATATAAATATACAATAAGATAAAGCTGATAGTATGAGCCATATAGTGATTGTACAATATGGTGCAAAAGCCTTAGACACTCTAAATTCCACCCTGAAACACATTAAATATGTTATTTTATTTATATATATATATATATATATATATATATATATATATATATATATACACACACACACACATACATACACACACACACTCACACACACACACACACACACACAGTATTTGTGATGTGCTTAGGAATTCTGATACTAATTTGTTGGTTGATGCTGTATTTTTGTTATTCCCATGTGAAGCAGTTGAGCTGTTTCTGAAATACTCAAACCAGCTCATCTGGCACTAACAACTATGCCAAAAAATCACTGGGTTTCCATTCTGATGATTAATGTAAACAATTAACTGAAGTTCTTGACCTGTATCAGCATGATTTCAAGCACTGTACTGCTACAAGTTTACAGTTTGTAGCCTATTCACCTAGTGTTTTCTTCTGTTTTTGTCTCTTGTAGCCAGAAGCTTCAATGTCCTGAAGGCTGAAGCAATGCTGAGAAAGGTGATTCTTATTATTCCTTATTAATCTAATCTAAATTAATTCAAGGCTTTATGGCCAATGGCATTGCTCTTTTGAGACAAAATGTCATGCAAAATGTTTTTACGGCTATGTGACAATTACAGTGCATCCGGAAAGTATTCACAGGGCTTCACTTTTTCCACATTTTGTTATGTTACAGCCTTATTCCAAAATGGATTAAATTCATTATTTTCCACAAAATTCTACAAACAATACCCCATAATAACAATGTGAAAGAAGTTTGTTTGAAATCTTTGCAAATTTATTAAAAATAAAAAACAAAAAAGCACATGTACATAAGTATTCACAGCCTTTGCTCAATACTTTGTTGAAGCACCTTTGGCACCAATTACAGTCTATTTTGGCACCAATTACAGCACATGTATTTTGGGGAAGTTTCTCCCATTCTTCTTTGCAAGACCTCTCAAACTCCATCATGTTGGATGGGGAACGTCGATGCACAGCCATTTTCAGATCTCTCCAAAGATGTTCAATTGGGTTCAATTCTGGGCTCTGGCTGGGCCACTCAAGGACTTTCAAAAAGTTGTCCTGTAGCCACTCCTTTGTTATCTTGGCTGTGTGCTTAGGGTCATTGTATTGTTGGAAGATGAACCTTCACCCGAGTCTGAGGTCCAGAGCGCTCTGGAGCAGGTTTTCATCAAGAATGTCTCTGTACATTGCTGCATCCATCTTTCCCTCAATCCTGACTAGTCTCCCAGTTCCTGCCGCTGAAAAACATCCCCACAGCATGATGCTGCCACCACCATGCTTCACTGCAGGGATGGTATTGGACAGGTGATGACTGGTGCCTGGTTTCCTCCAGACATGACGCTTGCCATTCAGGCCAAAGAGTTCAAGCTTTGTTCAATCTTTGGTCTGAGAGTCCTTCAGGTGCCTTTTGGCAAACTCCAGGCAGGCTGTCATGTGCCTTTTACTGAGGAGTGGCTTCCAGATGGAAGGCTGGCCACTCTACCATACAAGCCTGATTGGTGGAGTGTTGCAGAGATGGTTGTTCTTCTGGAAGGTCCTCCTCTCTCCACAGAGACATGCTGGAGCTCTGTCAGAGTGACCATAGGGTTTTTGGTCACCTCCCTAACTAAGGCCCTTCTCCCCCGATCGCTCAGTTTGGCCAGGCGGCCAGCTCTAGGAAGAGTCCTGGTGGTTCCAAACTTCTTCCATTTACGGATGATGGAGGCCACTGTTCTCATTGGGACCTTCAGTGCTGCAGAAATGTTTCTGTACCCTTCCCCAGATCTATGCCTCGATACAATCCTGTCTCAGAGGTCTACAGATAATTCCTTGGACTTCATGGCTTGGTTTGGTTTGTTAACTGTGGGACCTTATATATAGAATTATATATATTCATAATTCGACAACGCGGTAGTATAGAAAGTTTTAATGGCACAAATGTTGTGACAAGACACTTGTTTCCTCAATTAACTTTTCTCTGTGAAGAGTTAAACATTTTGAAAATTTCTGTACTTTTTTGTAGTTCCTTTCAAGTGTTAAATCTAGTAAACACTTTAAACAAGTTGAGAGCAAGCATGTTCATCAATGTGACTGATTTCCAGCATTTGGAATTTCGCAAGCGTTTGCAAGTAGATTCAATCCTAGAAGACTGGAAGCCACCAGAGGTAAAATTGTGATCAGCAAAATTCAAAAGAGCCAGCACAATTAATTAGTAATACTTTTGCCTTGTATAGTGTATTTTGTTTTACATCTTATGTGAGATGATATGTTCAGGTAATCGAGCACTACGTGTCTGGCGGGATGTGCGGCTATGATCGAGAGGGAAGTCCAGTCTGGTATGACATTATTGGCCCCCTTGATCCAAAAGGCCTCCTCATGTCTGCCACCAAGCAAGACTACATCAAGACCAAAATTAGAGACTGTGAGCTTCTTCGGAGAGAGTGCTTAAGGCAGTCTGAGAGGGTAGGATTTGTCTGCCCTGTTTTAACTACTTAACTCTCTTATTCTGTTTACTGCTTAGCAGTGTCTCAAGGTGTCTCTTTTAAATCTATTAAAGAAATCATACCTTTGCAAACCTTAGCTTTATATTAAATATATACATTCATACAGTATACATATAAATATACATTTTGTATGTTAATCTTGTGAGGATTTTTTTATCAGCTTGGGAAAACAGTGGAGTCCATTACTCTTATTTATGATTGTGAAGACCTTGGCCTTAAACATATCTGGAAGCCTGCAGTTGAAGCATACGGAGAAGTAAGAAACGACAAAAAGTCTGTGCAATTTTAAAACATTTAAATAAAGTTCAGCTCTTCTTATTGAAAATATTTGCATTTAATCTGCATTTATTTACACTTTTGCAGATTCTGACCATGTTTGAGGAAAACTATCCTGAGGGCCTTAAGAGGATTCTTCTTATTAAAGGTTATAAACAAAGTTATACTGTATATGTTATGAGCTCACTGAATGAGATGAGTGAGTGATTATGTAGTAAAGTATATTATTTTGGGTTATGATCCGATTGTACAACATGCACCACTGTATGTGACCCATTGATTCTTTGTTTCCTATTTCATGTAGCTCCTAAAATCTTTCCTATTGCCTACAACTTGATCAAGCCATTCCTGTGTGAAGAGACTCGGCAAAAGATTGTCATCATTGGCTGTAGGCCTGCTGCATTTGATATTCTCATTTTTAGAATGCAGGAGAAAACTGATGCAATCTCTGTTATATAGATATAGAAATAAAGCCAAATGTTCAAGAGAAATTCTCAATTTATCCTCCTACAGCCAACTGGAAAGAAGTACTGCAGAAATACATAGCATCAGATCAACTGCCCGTGGTCTATGGAGGCACATTGACGGATCCAAATGGGAACCCTTACTGTAAAACTATGGTGAGTATATCTACTGAAACATGTGTACTACAGATGGAATAGTATAAGAAATCCTCAGTCTCATGGTTTACAGTTTAAAATTTTATGCGTCCAGGAAGGATGGCATTAAATAGCATATAGCAAAAACAAGTAAGTTGATATACTTGAACAAAACCCCAAGGAAATTTAGCTTTTTAAAACATTTATTCAACAGAAATATCAATAGATGTGATATTCTTCTGTGGAAAATGTAAGTACACTCTTGGCCTCAGAAGCTAGTATTGTCCCCTTTAGCAGAAATAACTTCTTGTAGGCATTTTTGCATAATTGTCCACCAATTTTTGACCACTCTTCCATGCAATATTCTTTCAGTTGCAAGATGTTTGAGGGTTTTCTTGCATGTACTGCCCATTTCAAATCCCCCCACATCATTTAAATGGGATTCAAATACAGGCTTTGACAAAGACCGTTCCATAACCTTCCATTTCTTTTTTGAGCCATTCCTTGGTGGATTTGCTAGTGTGCTTAGGATCATTATCGTGTTGAAAGGTCCACTTTTGGTTCAACTTCCACTTTTGGACAGATGGCCTCACATTATCTTCAAGTACTCTTTGATATGATGCAGAATTCATAGTTGAATCAGTAAATGCAAGCTGTCTGGTCCCTGAGGCAGCAAAGCAACCACAAACCATAATATTTCTACCACTATGCATCACAGTTGGTATGAGGTGCTTCTCCTGAAAAGCCATCTTTGGTCTGTGGCAAACATGTCTGCTGTTACTGTGGCCAAACAACTCTATCTTTGATTCATCTGTCCAGAGCACATCAGCCCAAAGGGCCTGGTCTTTGCCTATATGCTCATTTGCAAACTGTAGTCTTGCAAAGGCTTTTTCCTGACATGCCTCTTATGCAGGTCAAATTTGTGAAATCTTTTTGTAGATTGTAGAAGCATGCACCAACAGTTGCAAAACTTACTAGCAGATCCTGTGATGGAATATTGGGGTTCTTGGAGACTTCTTTTTGAATCAGAGACAAATTCAGCCCAAGAGACGGTTTGCTCTTGGGCTGAATTTGCTCGGGCGACCAATCCTGGACAAATTGGCAGTCGTTTGAAATCTGAGCCGTATGTAGATTATTTTCCTTACAGTGGAATGATGTATTTAAAATAATTTGGAGATCTTTTTAAATCCCTTGCCACACTCATAGGCTCCCACAACATTTTTTCTGAAAGCCTTACAGAACTCTTCAGATCTTGGCATGATGACACCACACACCTTAATAACAAAAAGAACACCAGACACTAGACATGAGAGGGGTATAAATAAAACCAGTTCCACCTGCACTCCCTAAGCAGGTTCTAATCACTGACACCCAATCTTGAACACCTAATTCTAATTTTATAGGCAAATTGGTGTATAGCCTGTTATTTAATAAATAAAGTTATTCTAAAAGGATGGTCATGTCATGCATTGCCTTGGAAAAATATATTTAATGAAGAATAAAAAAATTTAGGAAGATTTGGAAGAAATTTTGGATGGTATATTGATATGTAATATTGGGCTGCTTTTTGATCTCTTTGTCATTGTTGTCTATTCTAGCCCCCAGTGCAGAAAACTCAACACAATCTTCTTCCTACCTAGTTGCATTTTTCTTCCAGATTAAGTATGGTGGTGTAGTGCCAAAGTCCTACTACATAAAATATTCTGTCGATGTGCAGTATGAAAAGTGCATCACCATCAGCCGTGGTTCTGACCACCAGCTGGAGTATGAAGTCCTTGTCCCTAACTGCTTATTAAGGTGAGTGATGGATCCATTCATATTCTTCTATATAGCCTTCTTGTTTTTTCAAGCATTATTCATTCTTTCATTCATTCATTCATTTATGCTAATTCTAGATGGCAGTTTGCTAGTGATGGTAGTGATATTGGTTTTGGCATCTACATGAAGACTAAAGCAGGAGTCAAACAGAAAATCACAGAAATGCAGGAAGTATTGCCAACTACACGTTATAATGCACATCTAGTGCCAGAGGATGGATCATACACATGTGAAGAACCAGGCATCTGTAAGTACAAACTGTCAATGTTAATGCTCTTTGCAGGGACTTGTAAGGCAGATGGTTTACATAATCTAAGGCTAATATTAATTGGATTTTAAAATGTGTTATATAACAAAAAAAATCTTCAGGACAGAGGACTTGTAACAATAAACTTTTAAAAAGAATGCAGTGACATTAATCAATAAATTAAATGGTTAGTATTAGCAGGTTTCTATGGGATTCGAGGAATAAAACACTTTGGGACGTGCTGTCCCAAAAAGGAAAATAATACATTTTGGGGTGTTACAATACTTCTGCTTTACATTACACTGCATCACACCACCTAATCATTGACCATTTTCCCACAGTAGCATGCATGCCCTCATTGTGTTTTATTTCTTACCCAACACATGTGTACGATGACACAACTCAAGTACGTGAATAATTTTAAAGTTAAAATTACACTATTTTATTACTCATCATGACATGTTTTTCCCCAGATGTTTCATGTGCTTTGGAATATTATTTTTAGAGCTATCTGTGGCTGAGTTATTTATTTATTTTTTATATCTCTGCAGATGTGCCACGATTTGATAACACTTACAGTATTCTTCAGTCAAAGAAGATAAGCTTCACGATGGATGTTGTTCTACCTGAAATACCCACTCAGAACTTAGAAGAAAAGGCATGACTTGAGAGTACTTCACGTAGCCAATATGAGACAAGGTCACTGTCTAGTAATGATTAATTTTTTTGAAGTTAAATCAAAAAATTTCTCTTTGTTTTTCACTTGATTTTTGTTTGTTGCTATATCACATTAATGGTGGGAAATGATCTGACATGATTTATCTTGGTTTCATTTGTTTTGTTTTTACATCACAAAAAAAAGTGTGTATTATATCCACAAAGTTTTATATCCACTGTACGAAAGTAGGCCTACACACTTAAGGTGCAGATAATACTTTGTTTTGGATGATTAGTAATGTTATCATGTGTATTAAAAGAAAGACAAGTTTACTTTTATTTTCAACTATAACTTTATTGACATTTGAGTAATAAATAATATGTTTTAGGCAAAAGAATTGTTGATATTCTTTAGGAAATTTGTTATGGATTAAATAAGTGGATCTCAAACTTTTTTAGCGTGAGGCCCCGTTGTGTAAGGTGCATACCTTTGTGGCCCTGTAGAGTTGTCAAATTTTCACAATTTCGTTTTTTCACACTAGGCTTTTCTGTATTAACGCTCAACTAAGACACTATGTCCTCTATCAAAAAACATATACATTAGTCTTAGGTTTATCAGCGTGTGGCTAATAGTACTGTACACTAGTATATCAACAGATTACTTTTATAGGTAAAATGAAATATATATATATATATATATATATATATATATATATATATATATTTTCTATGCGCCCCTCTGGCTCCATCTGCTGGCACCCAGTTTGAGAACCACTGGATTAAATGTTTTCATGATAGTTCTATTAATAAGAGTTGGCTGATACTTCTTAAAAGGAACCCCGACTATGAAGACTTGTAGGCCTTAACACGCAGTAATTGCCCTCTCCTTCTAAAATACGTTGTTAGAAACACATGAAATATGTTAATTACTTCAAAAATCCTTAATATTTAACATATTTTAACCTACGGAGACCACCATTACATGACATGTGCAGTGCACTCTAAGTTGATGACATAAAATGGTTGCACTTGAGCACTCAAAAGAATTAGCTACTAGCCCCTGCAGCAAGAAAAGAATGGCACGCTGTGCTGCTTTTGGCTGTAATTTTTAGTTCTTGTGTGCTGTGATACAGGGGATATCTGTTAATATAATCAGACCCGTAAGCATCTTGTTAGTGCGTTTTTCTGTATATTCTCATAACGTAAAACGCCTAGCCAAGGCATACCCAAAATAAAATTAAAGCTGTTCGTGAACCATTTGGAGTACATGCATGGTTTTGGCCTATTTTGAAAGGTGGACTAAATATTTTTACATAATTGGATTGTTTGGACCTTTGACAGTGTAACAAGACTGTTTTTGTCAGGATGTTATCGATCAGTGGATTACTGTCAAAACAGTTTTTATCAATCGAAGCACAAGAATCTTAGCTTTCCGATATGAGTACCTTCATATACACAGAAGCTGTGTAGATAGCATAGACTTGATCATAACATGGTGATAGTGCACTGGCCGTCAGAATTTTAACAGGATAAAGTATATGACAACAAGATGGCTGATAATCTTTAAAAAAAAAAAAAAAAAAAAAAAAAAAAAAAAAAAAAAAGTATAGATATTAGAATGCATTTCATCATAAAACGATAGATTAATCCAAATGCTTACCTTGAACAACAAACACTCTCGGTTGACATAGACGTGCAGTTGCCACACAGTCACCATGGATTTTGCCACACTCTCTCGCCTCCTCACCTCTCTGATCGTTTTCATTTTGATGTACATTTTGAGTAATGTCTTCTATATTAGCCTGATTGCTTATGTTACGCTCGGGTTCAAATCGAAGACATGAACACTTATTGCTGTGTTAAAGAGTAGAATGTGAATTTGTATTTAGTTGAATGAGGACATCCCGTTTTCCAGATCTAATTTACTTGGAACTGATTTGTTCGATAATGTTAGCTTGTTAAAACTGTTAAAAGAATGCTTGCTTGTCTCTTATTTTGTCGTTCTGCCACAAACGATGTGATTTAGTCATCATCAATGAAAGCTATTTGAAATGATTTGTTCATTTAGGGGCTGGGTTATTAGTTTACTCACAAAAATGCTAATCTTACCTGGCTGTAATTAAGTAATCCTGAAGACTTTGGTTAGATTTTTCAGGTGTGTTTGATTAGGGATGGAGCTAAACTCTGCAGGACACTGCAGCTGCCCTCCAGAACAGGTGTTGTGTCGAACGGAGGGGAAAAAAAACCCCAACATGCTGTGCTCATACCACTGAGGTACTATGGAAAGCCCTAAAGCTCAAAACTAATGTTTTTAAAGACTATTAGCTGTAGAATGTTGTATTTCAGAAGTAAAAGGCATATTTCATGACAGAACTGTTTGTTGTGTTTTTTTTATGTCTTTATTAGCACAAACACCTGCTGTTATTTCCTTAAATAAATAATGTAATATTTATGAGAGTTTTCATTTTGAAAATTGTAGACTTCTGGAAAAAAACCTGTGCCCACTCACATAACTGATTTTCTAGGCTAAATATGTGACCGTTCTCAAAAGGCACAATATCTGGACATATTGATCATATTTCCTCTTAGTACAGTTTAGTCTTTTTTGTTTTTTTTAAATGCAATTGTGTGATTTGGTCATAAGAGAGCTCCATTGCCCACTTTAGTTCAGCTGTTTAGAATAAACTAAATCTGATGGTTTTCTGTCCCAACAAGTAAACTTTTACTGCAATTTCACTACAAGGAAGTGCTAATTTTAGCGGCATCAAGCTATCCAGTACTTTACAACACAGCTTTGAAACATTGTAAAAACAACTTCAAAAGAGACTCTGCCTGTTTTGCAGTGTCATTGAAAACAGGAACAGATGGTATATTTAACAGATGGAAACATATTTTTTTAATTGCTTCAAATATTGTCTGACATTTTACTGCTGTAAAACATGATTACATATGAAAACTTCAGTTCCCTGAAGTATGATGATGATCTCATATCCTGTTCCCACCCATATTCACAGCTGCATCTGACAAAAATATGCATGCTTCAAGCCTAGTGTGATCGCGGCATATGACTGTGTCTGAAATCATGTACTACCCTACTACACAGTAGGTGAAAAGCAGTAAGCCAGAGGGGTCATATGTCTGAATTCACAGTAGGCGAGAAATACCCGGATACTGCTTCCGGCGAGATTTTGCAGTATGCAACCAATGGACACAAAAATCCCATAATGCAACAGGGCTGGTGTGGACGAGCTCAGAAAAAAACGCAGAAAACAGCACGTCAGTTCTTTTTAAGTATTAAACCTTGGTTAAATAGGACTTGTTTAACAATACCCAAATAAATTGTTAACGTGTTGAAGTTTTAAAAAACAAAACAATTGTCACAGCATTTGAAACCTTTTTGTGATCTCAATCATGCCTAAGCCGGCCAAGATAACACTAACGAATTTACCTCAGCCTGATAACACTGCCCACATTAAATTACTAACTCAGTTAACTTTCCTGTTATGCATTTTGCCATTAGTGCGGTTGCCTTAATCTGGTGTTCCCTTTAAGATTTTTGTTTAAGGGGATGTCAAAGGTCACATGACAATGCCAAAATGGTGGATGTAGTTTGTCCAGTATTTGCCTTTTTCACACTTCCGGGTTTTGTGTTTCCGGCACTCACCGTTAATTTACTTCCAGTGATAATAGCAAATTCTCAGCGTAAGTGGTGTTGTAGCATGCCTCAGTGTAGCAATTCTAAACAAAACAAAAAAAAAAAAGATTTTCCTTCAAACATAGATCAAAGAAAGAAGTGGGTTATCGCTATTAGAAGGGACGAAGGGCCTACGTTTATGATTCGGAGAGGTAGCACACGTCTGCAGTCAGCATTTCACCGCTGGGATTCTGTAGTGCCACTCACCTAGTCAGGAAGCATGAATCAGATCTGGCATAATTGCTGTTTTATGGTTAATTACCAGGGACCAATGTTTAAGCAGTGAATGTTTTTTCACTTGTTTATATTATTAGAGTGACATTGTGATCGAGTTTTACAATGGTAGTGTTTTAGTGGTATTTAACTTGATAGTTTCTTAAAATACATTTGTTTTGTTTTATTTATTGTTACTTGTTCTTTTAGCTGTACAGTAAGTTTCCTGAAAATCATTTGACAGGCACAATGAAATAGGTTGCAATTAAATGTCTTTTTAATAATAATTAATGAAAAAAAATATGACAAACCTCAATTATATTGTCCAGTTGTTATTTCACAAAATTACAACATGAAATTGTACATCTGCACTACATTTGTAAGATAAACTACAATGTATTCAATGTAAATATATACATAGGAATAATCTAGGTAATACAATATATCTATCTATATTACAAAAGATCTCATACAAAATCTAATTATACATTCACCTTGGTTTGTCTATATTTACATATGTTAATAGAAATTAATACAATATACTTAATACAATAATAAAAACAATACACAAAATGTTCATGTACTACACTATGAACAGAAACTTAATTCATACCATTGACAAATACACAACCATGTAAACATTACAGTAATACACATCTAGCTTGTCTTTCATGAACACTACAAAGGAATCATCTCGCCAAATCATCTGTATTGTGAGATCTGATTTTGTCTTAGTCAAAAAGTCACACCACAGTAGACCAGTCACTGCAAGCTGGTCTTGTACCTGCCAATAATACTTATGGGTCTCTTTGAGTAGGGCTGCACCATTAATTGAATATTGATCTCGATTACGATTTTGACTGCCCACGATTAAATGAACATGATCGACTGCGATATTGACGTTTAAAGTTCGTCCTTCGCTCATAGAAAACTCCGCTGCAGATCAAATCAAGCGCTTCCTAAACTTACAGCCAGTCACCAGAGAGTGGCGCATGGATGACCTCATTTTGTAGTGCAAAAACCCAGAAACGGCGTTAGCATTTTAACTCTCGATCTGCCAGCTTTGCTTCATGTTCCAGCGCTTTGTGCGTGGGGAAATCATGACATTAACATGTTGCTAAATGGCACTACAGAGGTTGTCGGGGACATTAAACGTCAGCGTGCCGAACGTGAAAAAACTTTGCAGATAAACTCAGGGCTCTACAGTGTGACCATTTCACTCGCATTTGTGACTGAAAAGTGCTTTGTGCGACTGTGAATAAATATTTAGTCGCACCGGTGCGAGTAACCTGTTTGAAGTTGTGTAATACAATCGGGATAAAAACTACAGGAAGTCCAAAATGCATGTACACCACGCAACAGTTACTTTCACACTGCTTTTTATGCTGTTTATTTACAATTAACCAACAGTATTTCTCATTGCTGTTATTTTAATTCAATTAACATTGAATTAAATGTTCAATGGGGGCGGGGGGCACTGGTAGGATAGTGGACTGCCATGAGGTACAGGACCAAACTGTGAGGGGACCAACTCTATTTTTGACATACACTCTTGTTCATTATTAGTCCATAAAGCTTTCATGATAGCATATACAATGTTTGTTTACTTACTGTTATTAGTGTTCTTTCCAGATGCAGAAAAGAAAAAAAAGACAATATACTTGCCTGTGTCCTTGGACGATGCCATCTCTGTGGCTCACTCGTGCAGGCCAGTGGTGGTGGGACAGACTGTAAACTAAGCTGCACATAGCGGGCCGTCTGATACATTATAGCTGTCAGATGGTTATACAACCCTTTACCAGCTACACATATAGGCAGAAACACAAACATCCTCTTCCGACTCAAATGTCATCTGTTTGAAAAGACAACAGTTTAGCTAGGGAATTGTAATTTTGTGCTGTCAGCTAAATAAAAAGTGTTGTTAAATGAAAGCTGCAAACTGCAGTAAAAGCAAGACACAGTGATACTCTACAACCGCAAAAGGAAAGAAAAAGGTCATAAATTCACGTTAAAATTAAAGGAATTCCTCTTTGATCGGTAACACCTAGCTCTAACTACCACCTCGCGATCAACAACATTTGAGATACAACTGACATACAAAATTGTTAGCATTCATACTACTGCAAATGTTAGCGCCAACTAGTTGTCAACTTACCTTGATAACTGTGTACAAATTCCTCAACGAAAAATTTATATCCATTGTTCAGCCTTGTTTCTTTAGTTGTAGAGTGCTTTAGTTGTAGAGAGAGAGAAGTAGTGAAGAATCTCTCCATGTTTACTCTGCATACAACACAGTAGCTCATTCCACGGCGGAAATAACGTTAGACCATGGTGACGTGGTTTCCGATTTGAGTGAAAAATGCTTATCGTATTCATACTACATACACATACTGATTAGTACGTACTGTCACCATATGTGATTCCGGACGCAGCCTATGTACTTATATGTCTATGGTTCCATACTGCAGAATCGAGGCGGAAGCAGAATGTCATCCGGCAATTCTAGCTTACTGTTTTGTGAGTACTGGGAATTAGGATATACTACTCCTTTGGCGTACTGCTTTTCGCCTACTGTACAGTAGGGTAGTAGGGATATTCGGACGCAGCCAATGTCGAAGGTAGTTACGTCATCGCACCGCTCGCCGTAGAGCGAAACAAACATGGCGACAGAGTGGACCGGACATGGCTGCTTGCTAACTTTAGTCGTAGTCCTTTGGAGCTCTGTGGGCGGTCAGACGGAGATAACGAGCGTTGGCTGGAGCCAGATACTGGGAATGAGACTGGAGAGGAGCAACAAACCAGCCACGATCACCGAGGACGGTGTCATTCAAGTAACAGAAGAGAGCAGTGTCCAGCTCAGGTTTTATGGGCTGCAGCTCAGTTCGGACTCCGCGTCCCAAATTCGGTTCATGGAGATCGGCGAAGAAGAGGATGACAAAGACTCCGTAAACAGTGTCGATTTTACCAAAGACATTAGCGTCGGAACTTATATGAACGTTAGCAGTCGAGGGACATCAGGTGTGGTGAGTGTAAACGTTAAGCCGCTTCGCAAAACTGAGCGCGAGCGGGAATACATCGTGTGCATCAGGAGTCCGGAAGATAAGTGGCACCTGCTGACGGAGAACGACGGTAGGATACGAGTTGTGGAGGAGAAAACTTCTCTGCTCCCTCTGTGGCTTCAGATCATCCTGGTGTCATGCCTGCTTGTCCTGTCCGGCATGTTCAGTGGACTTAATCTGGGGCTCATGGCATTAGATCCGATGGAACTTCGCATAGTGCAGAGTTGTGGTACTGATAAAGAAAAGAGGTATGCCCGCAAAATCGAGCCCATTCGTAGGAAAGGGAATTACTTGCTTTGCTCCTTATTGCTTGGTAATGTCCTTGTAAATACCACACTTACTATCTTGCTGGATGATCTTATTGGATCAGGCTTTGGCGCAGTAGTGGCATCCACTGTGGGCATCGTGATCTTTGGGGAGATCGTGCCACAGGCGCTTTGTTCTCGCCATGGTTTGGCGGTCGGTGCCAACACCATCCTGCTGACCAAATTTTTCATGCTCCTCACCTTCCCACTGTCGTTTCCCATCAGCAAGCTACTGGACTGCATTCTGGGCCAGGAAATTGGCACAGTGTACAACCGGGAGAAACTAGTGGAGATGCTCAAGGTGACGGAACCATACAATGACTTGGTCAAGGAGGAGCTCAACATGATTCAGGGTGCATTAGAGCTGAGGACCAAAACAGTGGAGGATGTCATGACGCCACTGAACAACTGCTTCATGATCAAATCTGATGCTGTGCTAGACTTCAACACCATGTCCGAGATCATGGAGAGCGGCTACACACGCATCCCCGTCTACGAAGATGAACGCTCCAACATCGTTGACATCTTGTATGTAAAGGACTTGGCCTTTGTTGATCCAGATGACTGCACAACACTTAAAACAGTCACCAAGTTTTACAACCACCCAGTCCACTTTGTCTTCCACGACACCAAGCTGGATGCCATGTTAGAGGAGTTCAAAAAAGGTGAGTCATTTCATTGTGAGATCTATAAATGATTAAGAATTGTTGACCAAATTCTTTAAATGTATTGGGTGTATTAAAACTGAATTGCTGAAGTCTAATCTGTTGAAACTGATTTTGAGTCCACACTTGCACTCCTTGGGACCTGATTCAATAACCACATGACTTCTATATTCGCTTACTCTGCAGTGTTTTTGCACAATCATATTAATTATTGAAACCACAGAAGTGTTTTATGCTAGCATAATAATCTGCTAGTAGTAAAGTAATTATGGGACTTTATTAAATTACTAAATTCTTGTTCCATTTCTCAGTGAAATACCTGACTTTGTAATTTGCAATCACTTGGACTACAACATCATGATTTAAGGATTTATGGTATTGTATTAAATATTTGTTCAAATGCACAGTTTGAAGAATATATGAAAAATGATATTAGTTTTGTGGTTTCATGTTTGCTTCTTACACTAAATTATATGAATTATTATGGTTCTGTAACATCACTCATCCCTAATCCTAAGACCTGTGCATTGACTCTAGTTTGATTGTGGATACAGATGTAAGTAAATCTGAACCGTGGCTTATGTACCGCAAATATAAGAATGTGTGCCAACATGGTCAAGTCAGTAACATGACTTGATGAAAAATGAAAAATGACTCCTTCCAGCACATCTGTTATGCCTGTCACATGCTTTTCTTTATGATCACCAGCATACTCTGCTGTGATGTGAATAGGGCTGCAACTAACGATTATTTTCATAATCGATTGTTTATTTATCGATTAATTAGATGGTCGGGGGGGACAAACTTTCAGTAACATTTTTTGTTTAAAAAAATTAATGCATAAATGTGTATTTATTTATTTATTTATTTAGTATTTATGCATTGCTTTTTATGGATGCACAAAAAGCCCTGAATTAAATTACAGTCCTAAATTAATAGTAAAAACTCCCTTTCACTGCACCTTATTGTTTTACTTTTGATCATAGTGTTTTAATTAGACATTACAGATCTTACTTGCGCTCCTACTGCAAGTGAGTAGCATCGCGGGCGGCCTCGTTACTAATGGATCACTTCCGTTATAATAAATGACTGAAGTTACACTGCAAGCACACAAATACACCATATAATGACAATAAACTTAATTTAAACTAAACCTTTTAAGAAACTTGCACCAGTTTCCCCAACCCCTTACACACAGTGGAGCATTTTGGATACAAACATAAGTTTGTGCTTGGGCATCACTGTCGTGTTTCCCTGCTACACAAACTCCACTTTATAAAGTTTTATCTACTCTGCTGTGTTTAATATAAAATGCTGTCCTGCCTTAGAGGACTTGGAGGTTGCACACGTTCTTCCTTAGTCAATTGACGATTACACCTCTGTCTGATGTCTGATGGTAACTGAGGTCATGTTGGGAATACAAGGTAATGTTGACATAAACAGTAAACTGAAGAAAGTCATTGTCTGTGGTGACTCTGGGTGTCTGCTAAAGCTAGTGGAATCACATTATGTGTTTGATGTCATGCGCCACTGACTAGGAAGTGGCTTATACTTGCGGGGGAAGGGGGGGGAGGGGGGGTTTGGGGGGGGGGGGGGTGTTGGTCAGTGATTTATTTCACTGTTGCAGCGTCGGGTGTAAAATTTTTAGCGGTGCAGAGTTTACAGAGCTTACAAACTGCAGTTTTGTCATCATTCAACACAGGAGACATCATCTTTACAAAATCGGATGTGTTTTCTCGCCCTCTTTTGATTGACAGGATATAATCGGCACTGATCATTGGAAGAATTTATGCATTATTTTTTATGGATGCACAAAAAGCACAGAATTCAACTACAGTCCTAAATTAATAATATATATTCTGGTGTGTGTCTGTGTGTTTTGGGTTCTTTACAGTCTAATATAATTGGACAAACAGTTGTGTAAAGTTTTAGTCTGAAGTTTATATTTGTAACACTCAGTTTGTAGATTTTATTTTAAAGAAACTAAAAAATGGTACTGAAAGTTTGCCCCCTCTCTGATTAATCGAAGGAAAAAAAAAAAAAAAAAGGCCAACTAATCGATTATGAAAATAATCGTTAGTTGTGGCCCTAATCTTGAGTCTAAAATGGTTTCACCCCCACTCTACCAGGCAAATCTCACCTGGCCATAGTGCAGAGGGTGAATAATGAGGGAGAAGGAGACCCCTTCTATGAGGTGCTTGGTTTGGTCACGCTGGAAGACGTTATTGAAGAGATCATCAAGTCAGAGATCCTGGATGAGTCTGATCTCTACAGTGAGTTGCCATGAATATATCCTTTTGCTTTATTATTGGCAATAGTATCCTTCGGGTTAGTTTAATGCTTGATTTCTTTCTTTCTTAGCTGACAACCGAAACAAAAAGAAAGTGGACCCAAATAAAAACAAGAGGGATTTTTCAGCCTTCAAATACGAAAGTGAATCTAAAGTGAAGATTTCTCCCCAGCTGCTCTTAGCTGCTCATCGGTTCATGGCTACTGGTGAGCTCATTGCAGCTTCTCTGTTGAACACAGACTTCCTCCAAATAATTTGTGTACAAACACTGTTTTATATCTAAATAATATTCATGGTATACATATTTTTTCTCAGAGGTGAGCCTCTTTAGTCCACTACAGATATCAGACAAGATTTTGCTGCGAATCCTGAAGCATCCTGACGTCATCCAGGATCTACGGTTCAATGAAAATGAAAAGCGCTCACAGCTTCACTACCTATATCAGCGTGGCAAGCCTGTCGACTATTTCATTCTCATCTTGCAGGTAAGCTTTAATTTATCACTTACAAATCGTGACACTTGCTTCTTATTAGCACATCATTGCCCATTTTATCAGGGAAACCTGCCATATAATTTACTTTGTAGGCATACAGTTACTGACTATACTCCATCTGTTGCTATGCACTATTTATCAACCTTGGATGGAATGAAACCAACAAAACTACAGCTAAATGGATATTATTTGGGTGATGAATCATTCTCAGCACAGAAGTAACATGGCTGTAGCATCTATCACGTGTGTTGTGCTGGTATGTGTGTATCAGGCACAGCAGTGTCGCTGAGGTTTGTGAACAACTCCGTAAACAGCACTGTTGGCTGAGCAGTCCACTAAACCAAAACTATCAAGCCTGCAGCAGTTCTCTTGTCACTTACCATTGATGTTGGGCTAGAAGATGATTAACACAGTGTGTGCATGTGGAAAAATGAGCTTTAGCTGCTAACTTCGCAAAGTTGATATTTCTATTAAAGTAGGCAGTAAGAGTGCACAGTTAAAAAAAAAAAAAAAAATCCTGGCAAAGCTGCTGTGTCTGAAACACAAAAATTCCATTTTTTTTTTTAGAATTACTGCCATGTTGAGAATACTATCTAAGCTCCATTGGCTAATAATAATAATATTTATTATTATTATTAGTAGTAGTAGTAGTAGTAGTAGTAGTAGTAGTAGTGGTGCTTGTTAATAATAATATCATCATAATCATTAATAATAATAATAATTTATATAGAGCCTTTCTCAAACTCACTCGCTTTACAGAGTCCAACAGTAAGCAAGTAACAAAGACAATAATAAGTATCACATACAAAGATCTTATATAACAAGACATAATGGAGATAGCACTTGGATGGAGGTAAACTGAAATGTCAGGAAACAGCTAGAGATAGTATATTGAAGGAGAGGAGCTGCTGATAGAGACTGATAAAACAAGACATAATGGAGATAGCACTTGGATGGAGGTAAACTGAAATGTCAGGAAACAGCTAGAGATAGTATATTGAAGGAGAGGAGCTGCTGATAGAGACTGATAAAACAGAAAAAGAGATTAGTTTTAAGTTTAATTTGAAGAAAAAACGAGGTGAAGCTTCTAGGTGGTTTTGTGGAAGGCAATGCTACACCACTGAAAGGACTTCCACCCATGGATTAAAGTCTAAAGGACCATAACAAGGTATGTATGGGTATAAATGGGTACCCCAAGACAGCTATTTGAAAAATAGTAACAGCACCAGCTATAGCAAATAGTGCAAACAATGGTTCTTTTAAATAAAGGATATTTAAAGAAAGGATATTAAGAAATGTTTGCATTATTTGTTATCGATGGCTTCCCCCTTACTATTTTTGCACAACTTAGTGAACCCTTCTTTCTTGACAGAGTAAATGGGGACATGAAATGTCACCGCAACTAGTAAGTCAACTTGGGGTATTTTTCTCGAATCAGAGTTCCTTCTCCATTTATGGAGTGACATCAAATCTGCATGGCTGTGCTGTTTGTTTTTTGTTTGTTTATTTTTTTTATTCTAAGCTCATAATGTTTTTGGTAGCACAGGCTGTAAGAAGCGTTTATCAGGTTAAGAAGGCTGTGTTTTTCTTTGTATCGGTTTCTGTTTCATGCCTTAGATAATGGAGAATAATCTTGTGTACCAAACCTTTTAACAGGTGAGAAGGACTGCTGTTGGCCTTGGAAGGCATTAAAAATTAAATCTGCTGGTAACACCCATGTTACCATGCACAAGTACACACTGTTTATTCAGTATCATTCAATGTTGATAAACAAAAACATAAACTAGACTTATAATTAATAATTACTTTATATATATATATATATATATATATATATGTAATATCTCACAAAAGTGAGTACACCCCTCACATTTTTGTAAATATTTGATTATATCTTTTAATGTGACAACACTGAAGAAATGACACTTTGCTACAATGTAAAGTAGTGAGTGTACAGCTTGTGTAACAGTGTAAATTTGCTGTCCCCTCAAAATAACTCAACACACAGCCATTAATGTTTAAACCGCTGGCAACAAAAGTGAGTTGGGCCCAAAGTGGCAATATTTTGTGTGGCCATTATTTTCCAGCACTCCCTTAATCCTCTTGGGCATAGAGGTCACCAGAGCTTCACAGGTTGCCACTGGAGTCCTCTTCCACTCCTCCATGACGATATCACGGAGCTGGTGGATGTTAGAGACCTTGTGCTCCTCCACCTTCCATTTGAGGATGCCCCACAAATGCTCAATAGGGTTTAGGTCTGGAGACATGCTTGGCCTGTCCATCACCTTCACCCCCAGCTTTTTTAGCAAGGTCATCATGCTGGAATACTGCCCTGTGGCCCAGTATCCGAAGGGAGGGGATCATGCTCTGCTTTAGTATGTTACAGTACATGTTGGCATTCATGGTTCCCTCAATGAACTGTAGCTCCCCAGTGCCGGCAGTACTCATGCAGCCCCAGACCATGACACTCCCACCACCATGCTTGACTGTAGGCAGGACACATTTATCTTTGTACTCCTCACCTGGTTGCTGCCACACACGCTTGACACCATCTGAACCAAATAAGTTTATCTTGGTCTCATCAGACCACAGGACATGGTTCCAGTAATCCATGTCCTTAGTCTGCTTGTCTTCAGCAAACTGTTTGCGGGCTTTCTTGTGCATCATCTTTAGAAGAGGCTTCCTTCTGGGACGACAGCCATGCAGACCAATTTGATGCAGTGTGCGGCGTATGGTCTGAGCACTGACAGGCTGACCCCCCACCCCTTCAACATCTGCAGCAATGCTGGCAGCACTCATAAGTCTATTTTCCAAACACAACCTCTGGATATGACGCTGAGCATGTGCACTCAACTTCTTTGGTCGACCATGGCGAGGCCTGTTCAGAGTGGAACCTGTTAAACCACTGTATGGTCTTGGCCACCGTGCTGCAGCTCAGTGTCAGGGTCTTGGCAATCTTGTTATAGCCTAGGCCATCTTTATGTAGAGCAACAATTCTTTTTTTCAGATCCTCAGAGAGTTCTTTGCCACGCGATGCCATGTTGAACTTCCAGTGACCAGTATGAGGGAGTGTGAGAGCGATGACACCAAATTTAACACACCTGCTCCCCATTCACACCTGAGACCTTGTAACACTAACAAGTCACATGACACCAAGGATGTAAAATGGCTAATTGGACCCAATTTGATCATTTTCAGTTAGGGGTGTACTCACTGTTGTTGCCAGCGGTTTAGACATTAATGGCTGTGTGTTGAGTTATTTTGAGGGGACAACAAAATTACACTGTTACACAAACTGTACACTCACTCCTTTACATTGTAGCAAAGTGTCATTTCTTCAGTGTTGTCACGTGAGAAGATATAATCAAATATTTACAAAAATGTGAGGGATGTACTCACTTTTGTGAGACACTGTGTGTGTGTATGTATGTGTGTGTGTATGTGTGTGTATATATATATATATATATATATATATATATATATATATATATATATATATATATATATATATATATATATATATATATATATATATATATATATATAAATATACAAATATATATATATATATATATATATATATATATATATATATATATATATATATATATATATAAAATATATATATATATATATAAAAATATAAATATAAATGATCAAATATTACGTATCTGTGAGTGGCAAATGAATGTTAAGGTGAAATTAGAGTCAGGTGTTTTAAATCAGTGGGAATACAATCAGGTGTGAGTGAGCTCCCTGTTTTATTTAAAGAACAGGGATCTATCAGAGTCTGATTTTCACAACATGTTTGGAAGTATGTCATGGCACGAACAAATACCACTATACCAAAAAGTAATATTTGTCTATTACAGTGACATCAACATCCTTATCTACATCTGTAAAGATACAGATAATACATTATTTGGCCAAAGGTTTGTGGACACCTGACTATTACACCTATATGTGTGTAACTGTTACCACAAAGTTGGAAACACACATAGTATGTCTTTGTATGCTATAGCATTATAATTCCCTTCACTGGAACTAAGGGGCCCAAACCTGTTCCAGCATGACAATGCCCCTGAGCACAGTGAGGTCCATGAAGACATAGTTTGCCAAGTTTGGAGTGGAAGAATTTGAGTGGCCTACAACCTCAACCTCAATGAACACAACTCAAATGCTCATTGTGCCCCAGGCCTCCTCATCTGACATCATTTCCTGACCTTGCTAATGCCCTTGAGGCTGAATGGGCAAATCCCCACAGCCACTTTCCAAAATGTAATGGAAACTATAAGGCAGTGGTAGCTCAGTGGTTAAGACAGTGGACTTCTGATTGGAAGGTTGTGAATTGTAAGGTGCCATTGTAAGGAGATAATCAATGACTATGTTTACCTGGACAGCAGTAATCTAATTATTGACCTTATTCTGAATAAGACCATATTGTGATTTAAGGTGTTTACATGAGTCGCTTTTAGAATATTCCTTTCATGTTCCCGTTTTACATGTTATAAAACAGTTTGGGGTGTTTTTATTTTTAATTTTTACGAATGCTTCCAGTGCAGTTCATTATTTGTCATGCTGTATGTGCAAATAGACGACTGCTTGAAGCCGTGGGCTGCATCCGAAACTGTGTACTTACCTACTATATAGTAGCTGAGGTACATCTATTTCGCCTACTATATAGTAGGTAAGTACATGGTTTCGGACACAACTGTGCGCTCTTGTTTGCCGTATAACGGTTGAGTACTGCCGTGTGTGTATGTGTCCTGTCGCAAAATGCGGTGAAAACTTCCACACGACATTAATAGTGTGATTAAGGTCTGTACATGTCTGTAATGCACGTCGATGATGTGACTAAAACAGGAATACACAATGTCTTAATTTGATTTGTGTTTACTTCAAGTATGACTTTTTAATTATTAATTTAATTAAGGAAATTAAAAATTGCTGTTTACATGGTAGTTTCTTAATCAGAGTATTGTCTTAATCAGGTTAACATCGGATTATTGTTGTCCATGTAAGCATACAAAATGTTATTCACTTTACCTTTCAGTGATTTTAATGTTATTGCTGATCAGTGTATGGATGTGATGGTCAGGTGTCCACAAAACTTTAACTATATAGTGTATTACATTATCGTATTGGTAAAGCATAACGTTAATTAGATTTTAGATTTCCCTAGTACTAAATACTAACCGGTCGCTGTCATGTTGATAAAATCACAATTATACAATACTATCGAAGGCCTTTGTCATTGGAATGTGACAATGCCAAAACGTGTGAAAAAACATGTTGTCACATCTAGAACCTTATGTAAATTGTTGAACAATGGACCAACACTGGTGTGATTATTAGTGGTGGCTTGGCGGTTAAGGCTCTGGGTTACTGATTGGAAGGTCGGGGGTTTAAGCCCCAGCACTACCAAGCTGCCATAGTTGGGCACTAGAGCAAGGCCCTTAACCCTATCTGCTCCATGGGCATTGTATCATGGCTGACCGTGCACTATAAAGACTCATTATCATTATCACTAGCCTACATGTTTACATAAACCCTTTGTGACTAGCAGTCTGTCACAAAGTTAGTACACTTTGTATGTCCTATGCTTGTTACCATTAGTGATTGTTCATGCATGTCCTTCTCTTGGTGTAGTGTTTCACAAAGAGGGATGGTGCAGTGTGTATGACCTTCTTTTTTATATTGTATTCACGAGGCCTGCCCTTCACTAATTAATCCCTCTTGCGTAACGGAGACAGAAAGTCCTGCTGCATTGTGAGCTTGTGTATCACAGCACTACTTGCACCACTTCCTGCACCCCCCAACGCACATATACAGTGGGGGAAATAAGTATTGAACGTGTCAAAAAAAAATTTTGTAAATATATTTACAATGAGGTTATTCATGTGAAATTTTCACCAGACATCAGTATTAACTCGAGAAATCTGGAAATATTAAGAATTCACAACATTAAAGTCCATAAATAAATTTATGTGTAATAAAGTGGAATGACACAGAAAAAAGTATTGAACACACTAAGAAAAAGCCATTCTCCAAGGTAAGGCAAGGAACCAGCTGAAATCCATAAGTAATTATAAAGTAATTATACCTCCTATCTGTGCAAATTAATATCAGCTTGGTTAGTATATTGATGGTCTATAAAAAGGCTTTTCGTTACCAAGGTGTCACACAAGAAACAAACAAATAGCTCTCCTAAGACCTTGGGGGCATTATCTGCAATTGAAGGAACATCACTCCATCGTCTGACCAGGGAGTCAGAAGAATAGACAGAAGAGTAGACCAAGAGCCAAGAACCACTCAAAGAGCTTAAGAAACACATGGAAGCAGCAGGTGCCGTTATCACAGAGAAAACAATAAGCAATGCACTCCACTGCCATGGCCTGTATGCACACTCACCCCACAGGACTCCCCTGCTAAAGAAAAGGCATGTCGAAGCTCGTTTAAAGTTTGCTACAACTCATTCGGACAAGCCTATGAAATACTGGGAGATGAAATACTGTAGTCTTGTCAGACGAGAGCAAATTTGAACTTTTTGGCTGTCATATTACACACCATATTTGGAGAGAAATGGCACTGCACATCACCCTTAAAACACTATACCAACAGTGAAGTATGGAGGTGGACGCATCATGGTGTGGGGCTGTTTTTCATCGCATGGTACTGGCAGACTTCATATAACGAAGGAACGATGAATGGAGCCATTTACCGAGAGATTCTTTAGAAGAATCTGCTGCCATCCACCAGGATGATGAAGATGAGACGTAGGTGGACCTTCCAGCAGGACAACGATCCGAAGCATACAGCAATGGAAACTTTTAATTTGTTTCAGAGAAAAAAAAATCAAGGCATTAGAATGGCCCAGTCAGTCACCTGACTTGAATCCAGTTGAACAAGATTTAAAGACAGTATGTTTAGAAGAGTGGGCAAGAATCACACCTGAATACTGCAGCCGATTCATTTCTTCATACAGGAAGCGTCTTGAAGCTGTCGTTACAAACAGCAGCTTCTCCACTAAGTATTAAATAAAATTCTGTTAGTATATTCAATACTTTTCTCCTGTGTCATTCCGGTTTATTACACATAACTTAATTTATGGACTTCAATGTTGTGAATTCTTTATAAGTTATATGTGTGGATTTCTTGAGTCTGGTGAAAATTTCATGTGAATAGCCTCATTGGAAATATATTTACTAAAGAAAAAAAATGTTGATGCGTTCAATACTTATTTCCCCCACTGTGTACACACACACACACACACACACACACACACACACACACACACAATAAATCAATGCTTCCACTGTTCCTATTTTAGTAATGGTACAATCAGCTATGAAGCTGACAAAGAGACAGACATAACCCCTTATATACTGCATATATTAGATAGCACATTTCTTCATGCTTTATTCCTATATACTGTATTACCAATGATACAATGTGAATAATTATTTCTACCCCCAAATTCCCATTTGGGACACCAAATCAATGCTGTAGCACTTGAACAAAGAAGGAGAATTCATTGTCTGTACTGTGCTCCAGAGGTGACAGAGGCCCAGTGTGATCGGAGGCAAAGATCAGGATGTCATGTTCTGGATTTTATGTCCTGGACCTCTGTTGTGGCTGAACAGGTACTCCCCAGGAACTTTGCAGTAAATATCAGCAACACATTGCTTAATGGAAGATATGGTTAATTTGCAGTACTGTGCCAGCCATTGGACAGGCAGAGAACAGTCTGTCTGTTAGGATTTCATCTGGTCTAACTCTGTCAATAGGACTGATAGCAATAGGTTATATCGGGTAGAGAGCAGAGCATTTTTGGTGTGGACATGCTGGGTGATTCAATGTTAGTTTGTAAGTCTGTAATTAGTTAGTAAGTCTGGAATTACTTATGACTCGTTTCAGGTGTTCAGAATCAGTTCTTTCTCTTGGGAGTCAATAACTCCATTTGTCGTGCAGTTTTGATTTTTGAAACTTTGTGAACTTGTTACATTCACAAACTGCTATATAATACACTACATGAAAGGTAATATCTTAAAAAGCATAATAGGTGCTCTTTAAGTCAGAATTTACTATTTTAGTCATGGCACAAACATCATGGGTTCATGGAGATTTCTGAGGATCTCTAAAGAGGTCTGAGAGTTTGGACTTCACCAATCCACATTCAGACAGTTTGTGTACAAATGGAGGAAATTCATGACCAGAGGAGATCCAAGACGGTGGCACTGTAGCACGCAGTGGTGCATGTTACATGTACAAACGTTTTAAACAGATGTACATCAGAAGCACTGGTGTACATGTCTACCATCGCTAACATTAAGGAAACGCTAAGTGAACTCCACTGGGCTATCAGCAAATTGCTGACCGCGCACCCCGATGGATTTTTCATTGTCGCTGTAGATTTTACCCATGCAAATCTGAAATCAATGCAACCCATGGTACAAATATTTTAGACCGTGTTTACATCAACATTCATGGTGCTTACAAGGTTGCACCCCGCCCCCACCTCTGCGGCTTGGACCGCATCTCTGTTATGCTAATCCCAGCATAATGGCCACTTCTGAAACGTGCCAAACCGGTTCTGAAACAGGTGATAACTTGGTCTGAGAGAGCCGTCTCAGCACTTCAGGACTGTTTTGAGCACACAGACTGGAATATGTTCAGAGACGCTGCTACTTACCAGACTTGGAGGAATACACAGCATCAGCGACTGGCTACATCCGCAAATGCATAGATGATGTAACTTCCTTCAAGACAGTCACCAGAAATGTAAACCAGAAACTGTGGATGACTGCCGACGTGTGCTCGCTGTTGAAAACTTGAGACTCTGCCTTCAGGTCTGATGACAAGACAGCCCTCTGCACAGCAAGGCCACATCAGAGAGGCAAAGCGCAACTATGTAGAAAGAATCCAGTCACTTCACAAACACCAAGTATTCAAGGCATATGTGGAAAGGCATTTAGGCCAGCACAGACTACAAAGCCACAACACCTGTCTGTGATGATGACACCTCGCTCCCAGATGCCCTGAACAGTTTCTATGCACGGTTCAAAGCACAAAACAACATGCCAGCAAGAAAGACCCTATCTCACTGAACAGGCTGCAAAACTACTAGTCCAGGCTCTTGTCAAATCAAAACTGGACTACTGCAACGCACTTCACTCAGGCCTCCCAGCCAGCTCCATTAAACCCCTTCAGATTATTCAGAATGCAGCAGCATGCCTTGTCTTCCACCAGCCCAAAAGGACCCCTGTTACGCCCTTGTTCATCTCCCTCCACTGGCTTCCTGTAGCCGTATCAAATTCAAGACTTTGATGCACACGTACAAGGTCTTGTCTGGAACAGCACCCCCTACCTCAACTCTCTCCTGAAGGCTTACGTTCCCTCACGCAATCTGCAATCGATTAATGACCGACGCTTAGTAGTGCCTACTCAGCGTGGCTCAAGGTCCCTTTCCAGAACCTTCACACTAACTGTCCCTCAGTGGTGGAATGAACTTCCAACCTCAATCTGGACCACAGAATCTGTCACTATCTTCAAAAAATAGCTAAAGACCCACCTCTTCCGTGAACACCTAACTAACCCCTAAAACTCCAACCCCATATTATTCTTTAAAAAAAAAAAAAACTTACTCTGGCTATTACAGCTCTACTATGTGCACTTTGCTTTTCTAGAACTCAATTAAAAGATCTTGTATGGTAGCTATACTTGTATTGTTCTCCGCTTGATATATCGCTTTGCTTGTATTTCCTCATTTGTAAGTCACTTTGGATAAAAGCATCTTCTAAATTAATAAATGTAAATGTAAGACCATGCCAACTTCCATTGACTAAGTACATCGTCTGTCTGCAGTAGACGTCAGGAAAATTCTGGGCCGAGTCAACCCACGTAAAGCTGCAGGTCCTGACAACATATCTGGCCGGGTGCTCAGGGGATGTTCTGACGTCTGACGACCATCATCATCCCTGTGACGAAGAAATCTTCTTTGTCCAGTCTGAATAACTACCGGCCTGTTGCACTCACATCTGTACTAAAGAGATGAATGTCAAGTTCAGGAGAACTCAAGTGGACCACTCTCCACTACACGTCAATGGAACAGCTGTGGAGAGAATCAAAAGCTCCAAGTTTCTTTTTTTTCTTTTCAACCCGCCTAGTTTAGAGCAGCATGTCCACTTCCTGCGGAGGCTGAAGTGAGCCAAACTTCCCCCTGCCATCCTCACCTCCTACTTCAGAGGGACAATAGAGAGCTTCCTGACCAGTTGTCTCACTGTGTGGTACGGGTATGCCAGCTGGTCTGTGCATCCTCTGAGCACTCTGCCAGGAATTCTGTCTGTTCCTCAGCCTTCCGTAGGTTGACTCTGTGTAGAGTTCTCCTCACATCAGCTGTGGTTACACTCCTTCAGGTCGTTGGGAGGAAGGGTGGTCCTCCTCGTGGCCATGACATTCTGACATACACAGAGTGTAGTTGTTCAGTGCATCTGGAAGGGAGGCATCACTGTCACAGGCTGGTGATTATGTTCTGGAGTTGCTGATGGCCTGAATGCACTGCCACATGTGCCGCGAGTAGACGCTGTCCATGAAGTGACTGTACATTTTCTGAGCGTGTTCACACTTTGCCTCTCTGATGGCCCGGGACAGTTTGGCCCTCACCTGCCCTGAAGGTGGTGTCTCGGGTCCTCAGTAGTGCACACACCACAGTCATCCACAGCTTCTGGTTGGAGCGTGTAGTGATTGTGTTGGAGATGGTGATGTCATCAATGCACTTACTGATGTAGCTGGTCACTGATGCCGTGTATTCCTCCAAGTTGGCAGAGTTGCTGTTGGTTGCAGCCTGCCTGAACATGTCCCAGTCAATGTGCTCAAGCAGTTCTGAAGTGCAGAGATTGCTCCTGTTGGCCAGGTTTTCACCTGCTTCGAAACCGGTTTGGAGCATCTGAAGAGTGGTCTGTATGCTGGGATTAGCATAACATAGATGTGGTCTGAGTAGCTGAGGTGGGGGCGGGACTCTGCCTTGTATGTGCTGGAGATGTTTGTTTAAACAAGATCCAACATGTTTGCCTCACTTGTTGCAAAGTCCACGTGCTGATGGAATTTACGGAGCACTGATTTGAGATTCACATGATTGAAATCTCCGGTGATGAGATGATACAGTCCATCGGGGTGTGTGTTCTGCAGTTTTCTAATAGCCCCATACAGTTCACAGAGTGCCTCCTTAGCATTATCGCTGGGGGGAATGTACGCTCCGATTATAAGGACAGTGGTGAATTCCCATGGTAAATAAAATGGTCTTCATCTAACAGTCACAGACTCCACCAGCGATGAGCAGTAACTAGAAACTAGTACCGAGTTCTTCCACCATTCCGTGTTGATGTAAACACACAAGCCACCACCGCCAGTCTTACCGCATAGAGCTGCATTTCTGTCGGCATGAAATGAGGCAAGCCTGTCTAGCTGAATGGCGGCATCCGGAACTCGTTCGCTGAGCCACGTCTCTGTGAAAACAAAGACGCAGCAGTCTCTAAACTCACGGGGAGTTGCCTGCTGGAGTCGGATGTAGTCCAGTTTATTGTCCAGAGTGCAGATATTGTAGAGCAAGATGGACGGGAGAGCCAGCCGGCTAGGGTTTGTTTTTAGCCTAGCACGGACCCCCACCCTATTTCCGCGCTTATGCTTCATCAACCCCTCCCCCAGCCACTGGCTTCACGCAACGCAGAGGACTGGAGGCATGGTCTCCACAGCAAGCCGACGTCGCGTAGCTTCTAGAGAAGATCATCATGCAGGTTGGTTGTTGCATGATTTCTCGTTTTTCTCACTCTCACCACATTGAGAGTTCCCATGAGCATTTTCAGCTGAATTTGGGGAAATCACTAGAAGCATTCATTGGGTTGAACGATTTCAATTTCTTTTGTTTGATTTGTACATCGAAAACAGCTGGTCTGTAAATTTTGACAATAAACCTGTATTGCAATGGGGTTGAATGATTTTAATTTATGTATATATTTTCTACTGAATGGTCCAAATACATAGTTTTTTATGTTAGCCTGTTAGCCTGTTTTATATTGGCCTCTGCTAACTTGCGTTATTGCCACATATAAACTTACCACTGAGAAACGTCCTGTTCTCGTCGTGCTTGCCATGGTGGTTCAGGTTGATTGTCTGAAGTATCACTATCAGACTCTGGCTCAAATTGATACAGTAAAACCAACATTGAGCTGAAATTCAGATATGGTAGTGGGCATTTCCTTTCCGACACGCGCTGTAAGCGGTAGACCAATCACGACGGACTGGGACATCTGGCCAATCAGAGCAGAGTAGGCTCTCTGAAAGGAGGAGTTTAGAGTGAACCGAACCTTGAATGATTAGTTTGTGACCCTGAGGGAGAAGAGGTGATGCTGCATTGTAAATTATGAGAAAATTTGTGTTTTTTGACCTTGGATGCATGTAAATCTATTGTATTATACCTCTAAAACAAAATTAGGCACGTTTAAAAAGCATAATAGGTACACTTTAATGTGCTCAGAAAATTAGTGCACTACAGTAAGTAACTGTGGCGACAGGGGCGTGGTCGAGCGTCAGCTGTGGACAGAGAGGTGGCGAGTCGAACCGGCAGGTAAAGCGTGATGATTCTCACCTGTGTTTTATTAGCTCAAGTTTACTTGTTTGTCTTTTTGTGCCTTCAGCAACATCCATATCCCGCGAGCGAGAGAGAGACAGCGTGTGAGTCTGCTCTGCAGAGGTTTCAAGATGTACACACATACACACACCAAGAAGCATGAACTTGAACCTGACCCCTCTGTTGAGTTTTGAAAGTGTGCTGAAATGAATGGTTTGAAAAAACGTGAGCTCAGATTCTGCCTGTCTCTCTAGTCTTCCTCCACATCCTGGCACAACAGGGTTCTGCAGTGGTGCCAAAACCCAGGATTTGAGGTAGACTACGCCGCTGCCATGGAAGCCTCCATGTCACACTGGGAGTCCAAGATGTCGAATAAGAGGTCAGGTGAAAAGATAGAGGTGATGCACTTCAAATATATCACCTCAGTCTCCTGATACCATGGAGAGAGGCGTTCCTGTGGCTCTGAACCACCATTGGGACTGGAGGTAAATCAAAAAAGTGCGGCCCAATTCACCCTGTGGAGTCCGCCTCGCACTGTCCCAAAGAGCACAGGTTGCCAGGTTGCAGGAGGAATTTTCCAATGAGTTTTTGCCTCTACCTGGTCACACAGTCCTCATAGAACACCACATTGACACTCCGCCATGCGTGGTGGTACGCAGCTTCCCATACCAGTTGCCTGAACAAAAATAAAATAGTGATTTGAGATGAACTCAGGGCTATGCTCGAAATGGGAGTAATCCTATGTCGATATCCTATATTCTATATTCTATGTCGGAATAATATGCCTGCACAATGCATATGACGCTGCTTACTTAGATGACATAATCATATAGAGTAATGATTGGCAGCGGCATCTACAACATCTGAGGGCTGTCCTGAGATCCTTGACATGGGCAGGACTCACAGCAAACCCAAAGAAGTGTGCAATTTGGCGGGTGTACGGTATCTGGGCTTCCACATGGGCCATGGGTAGGTGCATCCCCAAATTGATAAGATAGCAGTGATTGTGGTCTGCCCAAGACCAAAAAGGGGGTGAGGCAGTTCCTGGAGCTGGCTGGCTACTATCGAAGTTTTGTACATAATTTTTTGGATGTCGTCAGCCCGTTCACTGACCTTACTAAAAAGGGGATGCCAGATCCAGTCCAGTGGACGAAGCCGATCAAACGGGCTTTCTGGAAGGTAAAAGCCGTTTTCCCACGGTTACGTTTGACTTTTCTCTCCCTTTTGTTCTGCAGACCGATGCATCAGACAGAGGGCTGGGGGCAGTTTTGTCCCAGGTGGTGGAGGGAGAGGATCGCCCCATACTGTACATCAGCCGGAAGCTTTCGGTGAGGGAGACAAAGTACAGCACGATTGAGAGAGTGTATGGCCATGAAGTGGGCAGTCCTCACCCTCCAATACTACCTGCTGAGATGCCCTTTTACCCTTATGCCCTTGTTCCGATCATGCCCTGCACCAGTGGCTCCACCACATGAAGGTTGCCAACACATGGATCACTCCTTGGTTTCCTGGCTTAGTCGGGTAGTGGGGGTATGTCGCAGCTGGAGCATCAGCTGTGAACAGAGAGGAGGCAGGTTGAACTGGGAGGTAACACGTGTGATTTTCACGTCTTATTATCCCACGTGTACTTATGTGTTGTGCCTTTAGCGCTGTGTGTCTTTAGCGACTTCCATAACCCGTGAGAGAGAGACAGCATGCGAGACCGCTTGGCAGAGCTTGCGGACATATACACATACACACTCCAAGAAGCGTGACCTTGAATGTGACTGAGAGAAAGCCGCAAGTTTTTTTTGTTTTCTGTTAAGTTTTGAAAGTATACTGAAAAGCGAAGCCTGAATAAACATAAACCAAGAGTTCGGTTAAGATTCTGCCTGTTTCGAAAAGGCTTCCACTGCACCTTCACACACCGGGGTTCTACAGTAACCAATCAGCCAATTAGAACCTATTAATGAACTTGTACCTGTGTCAGTTAAATCCATCATATCTAACGTTAGATCAATAGCTAAATTTAGCTAAACAAGATCGCAATTGATTATATTAATTAATTAACTAGGCCAAAAATGGTGTTATCTGTGTGACCAAATTGTGTTGTAAGTTTGGATCTGTCCTCTAGAGCCCTAAGCATATTACCCTAAGCATATACCATTCTGTATTATCTCCTCACTCCAGGTTCTGATTTGTTGGCAGTGCTTTCAAAAACAGGGTGTGTAATTGAGCTTTTACTAATGTGTGCAACCGACCTAGGAAAGTAGAGGTGAGAATATTCCAGTCGTGTGTCATGCAAACAGATACCCATATCTGGTTTCTGGTTTTCTGAGGGGAAACTGGTAACTGGGGCAAGCAGATGCGAAAAATATGAGGACCGAGACACTGAACCCTGTGTGTGTGGTCTGCTGACTGCATATACACTATTCATGCTGCGATCTGGTTTCTTAATCCTAGGATTACTGCTCCCACACTTCTCGTAAGGTTTGTATTATATAGGCTGTTTGAAAGTAGGCAAACTCAGTTTGATGAAGCTTTAGGAGCTAGAAGAGTTCATATAGACACTCTGGTGTGATGCAGAGAACAATTTGCAGATGATTGTTGGAGTCAGTAATGTAAAACGTTTCTGTTTAGCCACTAGATTTATGAGTTACTTCACAAATACAGGAAGAGCCAGTGTTGCCCACTGTTTTTTATTCCACTCTAGTATGACAGGTTTTGAGTTGAGCCTCCTTGAAGAAATGGCTCCAAGTGAGATTTGCGAGCAAAGGGTGCCTGGATTTGTTAATTGGCTTGAAAAAGGTGGTGAAGTGTTAAAAATAACCATGAATTATATCCACTCTGAGATGGACATGTACAATAATATTAAAACTGTTCTCCTTGCAATGTTAAGATAATGGCTTTGGTTAGTGAGTAGTATGAAGTCTCTTTCATAAACATGGATGTATCTTGGTTTGAGGTTTTAAACACAAACCATTTTTTTTATGTTTATGTATTTTTGTTTTTGAACAAACACACATTTTAAATATTTAGATTTATTTGCATATAGTATTTTGGTTGTATATTATTGAATCTGGCTTGGGTACTGAACTCCCTGTGTTTGATACTTGACTGAATTATATTTTTAATCATATTGAAGTATATTCTTTAATTTGTACACGAATTTACACCATTTAGTATGTTTTCAAATTATATAAACTAATGTGGACAAAAATCAGTTATTTGGCTGAGTTAGTATCTGAGTTTTTACCAGTCAAACATTTGGACACACTAGCTTGACTACACAGGCAGGTCCTTTTAAATTAAAAGCAGATAAAAGGTCTAGAGTTGATTTTAAAGCCCCAGCCCCTTGATTAAAGCCCCAGTTCCAGCTAAAGAAAAGCAGCCCTAAAACATGATATACTTCATATTTGCATACTTCACCATGGGGATGGTGTACTTTTGGTGATGTGCTGTGTTTTGTTTTTGTTTTTTTTGTGCCAAACATATCTTTTGATATTATTGCCAAAAGGTTCAACTTTGGTCTCATCAGATAATTAGACATTATTCCACATGGTTTTGTGAGATTGGATGTATTTTTTTTATTTTATTTTTTTGGTTAAAAAAGGCTTCAGACTTGCCACCCTACTCCATAGCCCAGACATATGAAGAATTTGGGAGATTGTTGTCACATGTAGGGAGCAACCAGTACTTGTAGAAATTGCTGCAGTTCTTTTAATGTTGCTGTAGACCTCTTGGCAGCCTCTGTGACCAGTTTTCTCCTGCTCTTCTCATCAAATTTGTTCTCAAATCCTGTTCTTAGTAGTGTCACTTTTGTGCCATATTTTTTCCACTTGTTGATTATTGTATTCACAGTGTTCCATGGTATATCCAATGCCTTGGAATGTTTTTTTGTAACCCTCTCCTGATTGATATTTTTCAACAATGAGATCCTGTACCTGCTTTGTAAGCTCTGTGGCCCATGGCTTTTCTAGTTGGATGTTATCAAGATGTCAGGAAAAGCCTATAAAAACAGCTATTCTTTATTTGGGGTTAATCAGTCACTTGGTGGCAGGTGTATACTAATTTGTGTATAACATGAGTTGAATGTGTTTGGTTGATTCTGGACCCTGCCACATTCCCAATTATAAAAGGGTGTGCACACTTATGCAACCAATTTATTGTATAAAAAATTTATAAATTTCCCTCAAATATGGTTCTTATTGTTTTTCATATTAATTTATAGGTTAAAATTTCACAACAAAAGTAGAAAAGGTTCTGCCATTTTAACAGGGGTCTGTAGACTTTTTATATCCACTGTATGTCCACATATTTATGGACCTGATTGTGTAGTTTTCACTGTAATTAAAAACATTTTTTATAAAGGCTTATGGTTGAAATCTGTTTCTAAGGCACATGTAAATAGTGAAACTAATGCCAATTTAAACATTTGTCTCTGAATCAAAATGTATTTTTAATAAGTAGCTTTTACTTTAAATAACAAGTAGTTTTCATTTAGAACATATGATAAGCAGCCAAGAAGTGCAGAGCTTCACCATGAATACTGTTAAGAATTTACAATTTAGTCACTGCATACTTGAATGTGTGTGATTTCATATTATACCACAGTGTGGTTGAATTCTCAAATTTGATTGGTCATGAGGTGTGCATTATTATTGTACAATGGAACCTCTCTGACAGTAGTTCTGGCTGTAAAATGAACAATAGGTTAATATTAATCCATTAATTCTAATATGTTGTTGTTTCTATAATAACTACAGGACAGGCTAAAATCAGGCTTCACTAAAATGACAGGTTACTTTTTTACGAGAGGGATAGAGAGAGAGAGATCTTGAATACATCATGGCTGTTTATTGCAGCTATGATGTAGCCAAGAACAGGAACTAACTTGTCTCTTGGATGTTCCACAACATTAAATCTAACAATAAACTGTTAAAATGTGTGATTTATCATTCATTAATAAATTAAACATTGTAATTGTTGGCCAATCATTGTGGTGTAAACAGAGTAACACACTCCAGACCATGCTGTTATGCGTGGTCTGGAGTACTAATGCCTTTTGTGGCAGTAGTGGCACTCTGCTGCATGTCATGCCGCATAACTTCCCCCAGCGTGCATTATTTTTGTAACAGTACAGGCTGTTCGTGTGTTCTTTACATTATACACTTCGTGTTGTAAGGTATCACATGACACCTGCAGTGGGTTATTTTTGTAGAACTGCTTGGTTTCTAATGTGTTGTTCCGTACATGTTAATGTCTTTTTTATTGTTCTAAAATATTAAATATTCGAAATAAAATCCATGAGCAGCAGTGTCCAAACTTTTGACCTGCAAGCTGCTCATATTGTTTACTGACTATAAACCTTGTATAATTTTCTTTTCACAAAGTACACAATTCTACTGTAATTAAATGAGATTTGTAGAGGAAATTGTACTTTCCTCTAACTCACAGTACAAAATTTATGGTTAAAGATAGATAGTCAGTTGACAGTCTTTAAACCTGCTGTACAAAACAAAGTGAATTTGTCTTGCTGAAGTGAATGTGCTTCTTAAAGTGGAGATTTTAATTTGATCTTTTCATGATTTGGTGTAGTGTAGCATAATGTAGTAATTTTCATTATGGACATTGACTCCATCCAATATCTACCATGGTAAATTGTATATTAACAGTGTTTATGTAGTATTTGACCTACTACTTACATACAGTAATATGCAGTTTTGACCATAGCCCTGGCTTTTCTACAGTAGTCCCCTTATTAGTCCACCAAAATAAAAATCAGTCCAAAAAATGCTTTTATACTAACTCAGAATGCACAGTACCAGTGGCATTTCTAAAAATGTTATTTATTTACCCCCCTTGTCCCTTGTTCAGGGCCGGGTGGAAGTGGAGGCAGGCAATGAGAACATGAAGTTTGAGACTGGTCCATTTTCTTATTATGGAGTCATGGCATTAACTACATCATCCTTGGGTGAGTCTTTTTAACATGGACTTCTTGTCTTACATGTGTCTTGTCAACAGACACTTCTTGAGTAGTTCAACTTTTTTGCCAAAGCTACAGTGTGTATGATTGTGGAACTTTGCCCTATCTGATAAAAAAAAATGCCATTGCAAGGTACTTGAGGAATAGCATTTCATAACGTGGGTTGTGTTGCGCTCTTCCTCCACTTTGCACGTTATTCTCATGGCTGCAAGTGTGTGCATTTTCATTTTAAGGTTGTGTTCCAAGCTGCATAATGCATTCTAACTAGTATGCCTAGTTACAACACCAATGACATGCTCTTTAGTACGGTAATATGCAGTTTGGAATACAGCCCAAGTATTCAAACCTTGCAGTTGCTCAGTATTAAAGAAGGGTTATGAGAATAAAATAAGTGTATTGTCCTACATATCCTACAAAATGGTCTAAGTCACCTAATTTTAGATAACTAGCTACAATATAAGCTTTGGTTGAAGGGAACATGTTTGCGCTGGTTTAGTCTCACAGCACACTACTCGGGGCCAGACCACACAGTGAATACAGTGGCTTTCCACAAGGTTCTGCACATCTCTATGACTGATTGACACACGTAGCCCACTGGTGGTGTAGTGAAAATATGTACACAATACTGTAAAGCATGATTATTTCAGGCAAGAAGAGGATTGTCACAGCTGCTTAGAAATATCCTATTATAAAGTATTCTTCTCCTTTGGCACAAAAATCACATATACACTGTAGCTTTAAATATAGCACACTTTGCTTGGAAAAAATATTCTGGTAACACTCCATATTTCTCATTCAGCTGAATTCAAATGGCATTAGGGCATTTAGGACATGATCATAATGGCTGTTCGTTTTAGGCTTTACAAATGTGAATAGCTCTCTTTTTTTGTGATTGAGGCTTTAAAGTTGAGATATAGATCGGTCTTGTATAAACCTTAGTATTTCAGAGTGACTGGAAGTGATTGTGTATCTTATGCCAGTGGAGCAAAAGGCTCTATGACTTTATAGACTACAATGTGTGCAGAAAGAGCAAAATCAAGTCTTTATACCATACATATTGCAAAGGTTTAAGACAGAATGCAGGAGCTTTACTTACATCTAGTGTTTGAATCTCAAACTACAAGTCTTTCCATGCTTCATTTTTAAGTGTCACTGGGATTTCACCTCACATGTGTTATGTGCTGGGCATTTGTCCGTGTGTCCACATGTGTTTTTATGTGCACAGTATATGATCAAGATGTTTTTAGATCACTGTACATTTATCTGTTCTGCTTTTGAGGAGATAGACCATAATGTTATCTTAATCCCTTCAAAATGTGTTGATAATTGTTAGCATTTGACTCTTCAGCTTCATTATCTCATACTAAAAATAAATTCCTTATCACAATAAATTAGATGATCGTCTCATTGTAAGACAATATTATATTATATTTCCTCTCTGGGTCTTTAGCAATAATCAGAACTCGGCAAACGTGAAGGCTTGAAAATGTACAATAAAAGCCAAAAATATTTTTCTTAAAAGATATCATCTGCAGTCCACAGTCTGATACAAGATTGACAGAATTAAAGAACCCAGTGCTGAGATTTTTTGTTTGTGATGGACCGTTGTTTAAAGATCCTCTCTATGTCTCCTCCCTGACTCCCTCCTTCTCTGCTCAGCTGTCACCCCCCCTCTGTCCCCCTCCGTGGTGCTGCCTCGGCCACGGCGCCTTTCTCTTAAGAGGCTTTCTCTGTTCTCTCGCTTCCCAGGTAAACCCCTGCACATTGGGAGCTAACCCGGGGGGAGGAGGGGTGAGCCAGGTGCCACTAACATGGGTTGGGGCAGTCAGGCAGGGCTTAAATAAATAAACAAACAAACAAAATCACTTTTCCCCATCCTCCCATGAGCCCTCATTCAGCAAGTACATCAGTCAGTGAAACCAGTCACTCAAATGTAGTTGTTAAAGTGGTTGTTCAAATTATTTAGAGTTTTAAAATATATATATATATATATATATATATATATATATATATGTATATGTGTGATGTGTGGCTGGGAAACACTTTCACATAGTGACATTTTGACATTATGTACTATATCGCTCTGAAAACTGTAAGTTTTCATGAATTTAAATGTTTCTGTTTTGCGTGCATGATGAAGACGTAAAGTTGTAGTATTTTAAAATCTGATTAATCTACTTCTGTAAAGGTTAGAAGGGACAAAATTGTTATAAAGGTTCAACTGCAGATTTTTTCTGCTGCTGTCTCCACAATGTCATTGGTGCTATGTGTGCATTATGGATAATTTGGCAGCTGGTATTTAGACCATTTACACACTGGATCTATTAAGGTTGTGTGTGTTTCACAATGGCACATGTGAAAGGCACATTCTTAAGGCAAATTTATAAATAGGCAAAGTTTAAACTAAATTAAAACGGTTCTACATTTTTGGGGGAAATGTATTTTTGGTTTATCACTTTAAATATGTCAACCTGTTATAGACAGAAAATTCAGCCACGGCGACAGATATTTTCCCAGACCACCACACATGTATAAATGACTCTTTTAAATGTGGAAGAAAGTCCATGTCAACATTTGCTGATTTATTCATAATTATGTGCTAATGTATTTCGGGCAATAGAACATAACATAGGATTGTATGTGTTTAAGTATCATTAATTAAATGTGACTTGCTGGACTTGAGGGCTTTAGCATTGGTTCCCTGAATTACACTGGAGTTTTATTTCCCCATTTTTCTCCTGAAATCATATGCTCTGCCACAACCTCACACTTCCTTCTTCACCATGCCCTTGCACGAGAATTGATTGTCTAGTCAAACCTGATCATAGAACTATATTCTGCCATGCTTCTCATGTCCGTGTCAAATCAGTGAAGTGTATCTTAATGTGGTTCAATATGGATGTCAGAGCAAGGCACAGCTTTCAGCCAAATTACAATCAGTAAATTCTCCCATTTTAACTAGTAGCCAAAATAGTGGCAAAAACCTTTTCTCAATTTTTGTCTGCTCCATAACTGTTCCTATTGCTTCAGTCAGCACAGATTTTTGTGTATGACCACAGAAATGGCACCGCCATACAGCAGTAATATAGGTAAAAACAGTTACTAACATGACCTATAGAGGGAGCCAGCAGATTAACTCAAAGCATGCACCCTGATCAGTTATAACATTGAACATTATCTTGTCACAGTGGCACCTCTCTGCACGGTAAGACTCAACTCGGCTCACTTTACTTTTCTGAGCTTGCTTTTCCACTGCAGTTTTGTGCCATCTCACATGGGTGCCATCTTCCACTCGCCTTCATGCAGGAATAATGTTGTTATCGAAGCCCTGTATACACGGTCATGCCGTATTCCAAATGCCTTTCCTGTTCACTGAACATGGACCCTGTTAAGGATTTAAGATAACGGCGTTCTAGAACCTACGTAGCGCTTTATATGACTAAGTTAGATTCATCCACAACAGGAGTGAAATTGGTAACAAGTGAGGTGTAAAAATTTAAGACAGAAACCTTTGTTGTAATTTTATCTGTAATGAGATAAATGATACATGAGTTTCAGTTAATAGAATATTACCATATGCAAAGTATGTATTAAATGATTAATTAATTTATTCAGGCAAAATACAGAACCACTCGTTAAGGAGAATTCCCTACTCCCTCAGTGCATGGCTCACATTTAGTATCGGCTCGGCTCTCTTGGAATCTAAACCGAGGTGGTACTAAAAGAAAATACCAGGTACTGTGGAAAGCCCCCAAAAAGTGAGCTGAGTCGAACTGTCCCGTGCGGTGGAAAAGTGTCATTAGGCAGCAAGTGACAGTTCTCAAAATCGATGTGTTGGAAGCAGAAAAAATGGACAATTCTGCAAGGATCTGAGGAACTTTGACAAGGGCCAAGTTTTGATGGCTAGATGACTGGGGTCAGAGCATCTCCAGAACGGCAGCTCTTGTGGGGGTCATGGTATTCAGTGGTTAGTACCTATCAAAAGTGGTCCAAGGAAAGACAACTGGTGAACCAGAAACATGGTCATGGATGTGTATGGAGAGCGAAGGCTAGCCTCTCTCATCTCACAGAAGAGCTACTGTAGCACAAATTGCTGAAAAGGTTCATTCTGGCTATGATAGAAAGGTGTCAGAACCCACAGTGCATCGCAGCACGCTGCTTAGCCGCATACTGGTCAGAGTGCCCATGCTGACGCCGTCCACCGCCAAAAGCGTCTACAATGGTCACATGGGCATCAGAACTGGACCATGGAGCAAATTAAAGAAGGTGACCTGGTCTGATGAATCATTTTCTCTTGCATCACATGGATGGCGTGTGCATCGCTTACCGGTAGAGGAGATGGCACCAGGATGCACAATGGGAAGAAGAGGCAAAGGCAGTGTGATGCTCTGGGCAATGTTCTGCTGGGAAACCTTGGGTCCTGGCATTCATGTGGATGTTACTTTGACATATACCACCCACCTAAACATTGTTTGAAAAAATCTCCAGTCCATGGAGGCCCCACCTCGCAATTTACAGGACTTAAAGCATCTGCTGCTAGCATCTTCATGTCAGATACCACAGCACACCTTCAGATGTCTTGAATTCTCCATGCCTTGATGGGTCAGAGTTGTTTTGGTGGCACAAGGGGGACCTACACAATATTAGGCAGGTGGTTTTAATGTTATGGCTGATCAGTGTAGATGTTTGTAGCACACATTGACATGCCATCACCTTGTTGATGTATTCTGTAAATGTTCTAACATATATGTTTTGTATTTGTAGTCACTCTAACCATCTGGCAGTGAGGATGATGTAGATTAGTTGAGCTGATCCTCATAAGCATGTGCAACTGATTTGTCTCGATATTGTCACAACATACAATCATCATTTCCCATTTTGTTGATGTTGGTGTTTTCTTGTTAAACTTATTCAAACACACAGTAAGTAATACGTGATCCACATTGTGTTTGAGATGGATGTGTGAATATTTTTTACCACCTCTGCTGTTACACACATATTTGTAAAAGAGTCTATCAGCGTGACAGTTTGAGATATGTTGGCAGTTCTCAAGCTTTTTTTTCTCAGCTCACTCAGCTTTCTCTGGTTGTTTCAGAATTTCGTTCTCCTTCACACATTAGCGGGCTGAATCGCTCAGCTTCCCTGTGCTACACAGAGAGAGTGGACTCTCTGTCCACCAGCGGCAGCACCTCGCAGCTCAACAGCACCGCCACATCCCAGTACATCCCCGACTTCAATGTGCGTGCCCTCTCAGACCTGCAGTTTGTTAAGGTATGAGTCAAGTTTTCACTTTATTTCCTGTGATAGCTAAGGATTAAGATTTTCTTTTTATGTAAATTAGTTCCAAATATGATCCAGCCTCAGACCGTGGCATGGCACAAATTCATCCTGATCATATCATAGTGTTTCAGTCAAGTGATTTTTTTTTTTTGGTCATCATATTTGGAACCGAATTTATAGCATACCTGCAGTAAAACATATTTTTGTTGTGCAGCAGAAAGAGGGTTTATGAGTAAGGCCTGGTTTATACTTCTGCATCTGCATATTTGAACATGCAAGGGAATGGTATGTTAGATTCTTGCACATAATGATGACATGAATGTGCTTGCTAGGGAGCAGAAAATGTAACACTAAATGAACATCTCTGGTTTCACTGCAGACTGTATGGAGAAGAAGAAGTAGATCAGTACTACCAATTTCCTAAGTTACTGATTCCATGCTGTTAGATATTAAATGTGACCAGATTGGGAATAATTTAGGATTTATGGTCAAAAACAAGCATTATAATTCTTATTAAAAAAGAATAAACGAAAAACCCTACTGCATAGTTTATTTTTCAAACTACCCCCAAGCTACGTAACATGAATTAAAATGCTATTTTTAGTTTTATACATAGTTATGTTCCTCTGTATAGATAAAATATACTTGCACATGAGCATGAATTCTATGCTCAAAGTGCAGCTCTACACTTCTCTCTCTTATCTCACTGCAGTTTTGAGATGTGTTGTGCTGGTTATAGCACTATATCAGAGCAATGCCTGGTTTGCAGTCAGATTAAAGAATTAATATCAGTAATATTATTCTTGTGAAGAAGGATCACAGTGTCTCCTCACAGCATTTCTACCTCAACCAATCAGTGTCATTCTGAAGGCTGGTTGACACACAGCACCATAGATGTGCACAACATGCTGTTAGGATTTTCGAGGACTCCACATGATTCTGTTAAGTGTGTCTCTGGCAGTAATTGCACATGACTAAACCTATTTTTAAAGTAAATCAAAGTAATATATTAAAAAAATTAGCAGAACCTCAAAAAGGTGGGCAGTGCACAATCACAGGTGACGACAGTAAAGGCTTCTCTAAATGCCCACAAGAGGTGAACTTGGGGTAGACATCAGCAGTTTGTTTCCTCTTAACATGAGAATTGTTTGAGGTGCTAGACTGAAGAGGTAGTAGACAAACAAGTGACATGCTGGGATGAAATGGTTCCCAGTCCTGGTTTTGTGCTGCCCTACTGTTTTAACAAACCCTCGTTGACTTCCCCTCTGCCTTGCTCTTGTGGAAATCTCTGCTGCAATGTTAAGGGTTATTCCAATATCTTATCAGCTCAAGGGGAAGAACCTGCGCAGAAGACTTTATCTGATGCAGTTTATTTCTCAACAACAAAAAATGAGTAGGAGAAATAGAATTTTAAAAAATTATATTTACATTACATTAAAATTACATTGGACAGCTGGTGAACACTACTAGTTGTCCATATAATTTACAAGTATGCAGAAGAGTTAGGACAGCAATATGTTTCTTTAGCCTATATAACTGGAAAGAAATTGAGTAAATTGCTTTATCTACATTATGCTTTCCGCTACCCACTTCACCCTCCACTTCTTATGCAGCCGTGATGTACACTTCTATGTCATGAGAGGAATACATTTTGATTCGTTATTTTTCTTCTTTCCCGCTTTTCCCCAGGTCAACCGTGCTCAGTACCAAAACGGCCTTTTGGCCTCCAAACTGGACAGCACGCCACAGTCCCCGCAGAGCAATCACATTCGATTGGACAGCATGCTTGCACCACCCCTGACTCCACCCACGTCTTCAACGACCTGCAGCACAGCACCGTTAGCGCTCAGAGAGGGAACAGCCGAGACCACAATGCTGCTAAATGACAAGAACAGCCCGAATAGTCACTGGGCTGCCCAACCACAGTCCTACTCTAACTCCAACTCAAACCTCAACACCAGTACTAACACTAACTCCAGCCCTCACCCTCCATCCAAAAACCACCCTCAGTCACAGAGTTACCCCAACAACCCAAACACTCACACACCTCACCTGCACATCCACACCATCTCTCACAGCCACGCACACACAGAGAGCACAATCTGACAAAGCTCATGGGGAGCCGTGGTTGGCGTGAAGCTCTAGAGAGGACCACACTGATCCACAAACATGCACATACACACAACTCTGTACGTGTACATGGCCATTTACAAACGATATGCAATCTAACACAGAAGCACTTACGCAGATTAACTTTCAAACGGGCCTTGTATCTCCTCCCTGCATGCCACCTTTTTTCTCCTATGCCCAGTTTTATGGCATTTCAGTGGAATATGGAATGGAGATGTCTACAGCAAAAGTGCAAGAGATTTCAGCTTGTGCATATGTTGTGAAAGAGATCCTACAGGTGTAGTTTGAGATTAAGAAACTCCAAGTTCATTAATAGGTCAGAAGGACCATTGATAGGACTCTATTTTTTATGCTAGAAGTCTACACATTGCATGATGAACACATATGCACATCTCCATCTTTGATATTTTGGATAAGTGTTTCTGTAGCATGCAATGACCAAAAATGTCATCGAAACACTTGGGCATTTTTGAATGACATAAGAGTGTAACATTACATAAGAAATGATTGCAAGATATGCACTTTTTATTACCTTTAAGAATCCATACCAATCCTTTTGTATGTCAGCGTTTTATTTCTGTTTTTAGGTTTTGGGTAGTAAGAGCATCAGCTGTTACCAAGGCTGTCAGTGGAACCTGTGGTGAACCCTGTTCGGCATAAGCAGGAATTTACACTGCTTTACTTGGTTTATCGTCAGTTTTTCATGGATTTATCAGGTTTACAGTACACACAGTGCTTTCTCAAGGTTGATAATATCACACTTGTCATGCTACAGTTTGGACTGTATATGTCAGCCATAGTTATGTAAATCATTTAAAATATTATATATATTTGATACAGTATTTGATATTTATTTAATTGCTTTCAACCATGAAAGCTATGTAACAGACCCAACCACAGCCTATTGCAGGTAAGAATAGAATATATGGTATCAGTAAATTATTAAATATTTATTTGTGCCTAAATTAATGTGTATATAGGATTCCCCTTTTGAACTGGAATTAATGTTTTATGTTCAGATTGTATCAGTTTGTCAGGGCGCATCTGTATATTGTTCATTTAAGAGGCTAAACCTGGCCAAAACTGTCCAGCATTAAAGCACAGATTTTACCATAATGTGAATTAATATTAGATTTCCCTTGTGGAAGTCATTGTCAATTGAAAACTCCCTGTGCTCTCTCAAATATTGGAGTTGGGAGTAAAAATTAGTAATGCATTCCAGACTATGAAAACAACTATAGCTTTACTGGTGCTGAAACAGAATCCACTGTGACTCAAATCAAACTGTAAATTCAGTGTTTTTTCTTCCCTCACCAGACTAAAAACTAGCTTAACTACTGGAAATGTTTAGCTAGACCTGCCTATATAATCTTATGCGAATCAGATTATATCCATGTAGCATGTTCATTAGGACCAGTGATGCATTTGAGTGAGCAGGTTATAAATCATAGTGTGAACTCTGCTCCAGCTTTATTGCTTCCTAATATTACAGTTCTAGCAAAGCGGAAATGCTGTGTTCCACAACGTTAGTGTGTTCAGTTGTTATGACAATGGGAGAATATTCGAATACTCATGTGAAGTACTCATTACTTTAAGAGAGCCTAATAACACAGATTGAGGTATGCCTAACAGTTTTGTCATTCATGTTCCAGTCACTCAGTTCATACACTGTTGTTACTTCAAGTTGAAATGTCAATCAGTTGAATCAAGAGCAATGTTTTCTGTTAAATAGTATGTTTTTCTGTTGGATAGTTTTGTTTTTTTAATATGACTCAAGTTATTTGTGTTTCTTTGCCTTTATGACATGTCTAAAAAGCAATAGCTAGATTAATGCAAGGGTTCATTTTAATTAAATTGCACAAACAAAAAGTGGTTTATACTTTACCTCAGTTGATATTGCATGTGTAGAATAATTTGCTGCTCTTTTTAATTTAATCCAAAAAGTGAAGTTAAAGGCAAAGTGGCAAATGGGTTTTCATGAGCATATTGATCATGACCATACATTGTTGTTTAACATGCCGAAAGGTACAAGGACACATTTAAATTCATAGGGAAAGACATTGGCCAAAGCTATTTGCACTTTGATCTGCCTGTATCTCATTTGTTAGAGTAACATTTTGCCCTTGTTAGGCCCTGAGTTGTGGAATGAGACACCCCTGCAGCTCAGAAGTAATTAAATTCCTTTGGTCTAGAGGTCCAGCAGGTAATCTGCTTTTAATATTCAATGGCGCTTTTTGTCAATGACCCTGGTGGGGGGCATTTTCACTTTCAAGTGAGTTGTAGCTACCTTTTTCATTGAAGCGTCCTCACTTTGTCCATTTGTCAACAGTGAAGGTTAAAGATTATAATTATATGTATGCAGGTGGGCTGCAGGCTTATTTTCCACTGTGCATGGTTTACTCATCAGTGTTTTTGGCCATGCATCTTGTCTGTTGATGCATGAAACAGTGAAGCTTGTAAACCAGTAAAGCTCCTCTGACTGCTTAGGTATCACATCATTATTTGTAGAAGCATGATTGTCTTCCATTTGCTAGCTATGTATTTTTCATAGCATTATGTTTTCTTCTTCTTCAACAGAACATGTATGGTATTGTGACCACCCCTATTTTTTTGCAGAGCGATGCATTTCAAGTAACTATACAAAACACTGAGTTTGATCATTAATGTCTGTCTGTGTTTATTTCAAGGGAAGAGGGTAATGAGAAAATGTACTGTACTTCCACTAATGTTTGATTGTTCTATTTAAAGCAGTGTATACGTAGCATTCCATACGGACTGCTGTAGAAGTGAACATGACAATAAATCTGAGACCTCTATTTCTCTATAAAAATGTTCCATCTCCTTTATTTCTTAAGCATTTTAAACTTCTTGCTTTTTTCCCTGTACAATATTAATGTAGCATTTTTACTATAGTTGGGCAGTCCTTTGAGAATTGTCGAAGGAAATATGTTCGGTGTGTGTTATCTTCCTACTGCTGACGTATTAGTAGATAATATGCACATTGGCTTGTTGTGTAATATTATATGTGGGGGTTATCATTAAAAATGCCATTTCTAATTATTATAGCCTATTGAAGTACATTGTCAACCCTGTTACCTTACTAAAATAACAGGATTGATGGTAACAGGGCTGACACACCTCATTTGGTGAAGCACCTGGAGGAAACATAGTATCAATGTTGTGAAGGTTGCATGCATTTTTCAAATACAACTACAATATGTATGAAATAGAGTATGAAATACTTTCTATATGTTTCAAAATATAGTGAACAGGGTTGATATTATATGATTGGTACTAGTGGTTACTCATAAGACAAAACAAGGCTGGAAAACTTACTCATTACAGTTGAATTCCTTGTGAGGAAAATTGTTATTCCCCAAACTTAATTGAAGAATACATTATATATTATGGAATTTTAAAATAAATACAAATGTAGGGAGATACCTATTTTTTTTTTTTTAATCATTTAGCTATTAAATAATAAGCAAATATGATTAAATACATTATGAAAGAATTAGGACACGTATGGTTACAGAATAACTATTGAACTTTGAATGCTATTGTTATCCGAATTCTATTACTTTTTTTGATCTGGTTTAGAAAGGGGTGCTTGTATACAACTTTTTGATCGTTCATGCGGTTCCAGCGTAACAGCTGTTCAAAATGTTTTTTTCCCATAGGAATGAAAGGGAAAATCACTGGAAAATCATGCAGACCAAACTACATGCACAAACATGAAACTTTGCCATCATGTAGGACCCCCTCCTTCTACTCAGGCAAGAGAGATCAGACTGATCAGCCTAATGGTGGCTCTATAGCACAGCACAGATTTTACACTGCATGCTATATCGAGAACTGCAAGGACTTTTTTCCCGCTGATTCCTTGGCTAATTCTGAACCAATCTGTAATTAGTTATACCCACTTAGATTTTTTACTAATTTGCTTAATATACAAAACATACTTTTGGGAACTGTTCCTAAAATCTTTGTTCCATCTTCCAAAAGTTGGTGTCAATGGGTTAGCCACCACCTGCCAAACAGTTCTAATGGGGAGGAGTCTAATTCACTGAAACAGCTGACACTTATATTTCTTTGTATGCACTTGAACAAAACTTGACTGGTATCTTCAGAACAAAGTATTAAGGAGGTCTGACAAATTTTGGGCATAGCCATCAATAGTGGGCAGAGCCAAGTTCAGAAAACTGTTTATCATGAACCGTTAGTCAGATTGAGCTGAAACGGTATTCTGTACCTTTATCCTAATTTGTGGGTGAATTGTTAATGATGATCTGATTGCTTTAAAAAAAAATGGCTGCTGTCTGCCAATCAGGACTCAGCAGGCGTTTGATATGGTTAGAAATGGGCAATTGTCATGAAACTTGAATAGTAGGTCCCTCTAGCAACCCACAACAAAATGATACTCACTCAAATTGGCCATTGGGGACACTATTCTTTTCTTCTTCTTCTTCTTCTTCTTCTTCTTCTTCTTTTTCATTTATAAACAAGCAAGGGATATTTTTTTTTATTCCTGATTCATTTGCTTATACAACAGAAAATAGCCATTTGGAACATTTTAATTTAAAATTAAAATTGTATTAATATGTGAACCCATCTTTTGCAAACTGTTCCTAGGAATTTTGCCAGATCTTCAAAACTGTGGTGGCAAATAACTCAGTAGAGTCTGTCCATTTATTTATTTATTTATTTATTATTTTAAAGAAAAATAAATTAAATCTGTGGACATACGTGAAGAATTTGCACAGTTATAACGCATGATATATTGGATGGATATACATAAAATTTGAAAGGCATATTTAAGGTTAGATTCTGAGGTCATGTCTTAAATTGGGGTGTGGTCACCCTCAGGGGCTGTGGTTAAGTTCAAGTGCATTTTTCTCACATAGCACGTCTGATCCAGCGGAAATGCAATTACAACCAGCTAAGAGCAAGCTAAGAACCACATGTGATAGCACAGGCATCTCCTGACAATGCCCTAACAACTCCTTAGAGATACCAAGGAGTTGCATTTTCTTCAGGAAAGACACTTTTCTAGTTCATATATGTTGTTACTTTTATTTGTGAATTTCCCTCTGGGATGAATAAAGTGATCTACCTATCTGTCTGTTTCTATTAGAGTTTGGATGGCCATCCTTGAAAATTTGCTTGATTACCATACTAATTTTATGTATTCAAAATGACTGTTAGCTCATTAAACTGCACTTTATTAATGAAAAATACATTATGATCTATAACAGACATTTTAAATCTAGAGGTGATTCTGTTCATGTTTGCTGAATGACATAGAAGGCACCGATCTGGGTGAATGACCCATGTGTTTTTCAGTTAAACTGTAAATGGAGAAAAGGAGGGGGGGGGGGCATTGCAACAGTAGCACCCTCACCCTTCTGTGTTTATTTCACGTTACCTAACACGCCATTGTGGGCGTGGTTTTCCCTTTTTCCCCCCCTATTGGTCGCAGACAATCTTCTAATCTCATTGGTCCATAAACGACTATACGTAGTTCCGTTAAAAAAAGAAAAGAAAAGAAAGGTCTTCAATCCGGCCACGACCGTTGAGGATAAACATTGTTGTTTTGCTTTGTTTTTCTCGTTTTTGTTGCCTCTGATCCAACATGGCGGCGCGAGCGAGGACGTTTCTGTCATTATTTTCTATGGCAACGAGAAAAAAAGTGGTAGGAGGCTAGCCCGGCCAAGTTGTCACATGATTAGCGATAAAACCGAGCTGCCCGATTTCAATATGGTGGTTGGCTCGGCAGAGCTACGTATCTTATTAATGATATTGTCGTCTTGCTGGTTCGGGTCTGGCGGGTGCAGCCAAAACACGTCGCCGCGGGTCCTCGGCCTGCGACTGGAGGAGACCACAGAGCGCGTGTACATGCGCGACCGAGTCCTGACTGCTGCGCGTGGCTCCAGTTTCAAGCTCCGGTTGTTCAGTTCCTACCTGCTGAATGAGACTTGGGTCACGTTCGCTAAAGAAGTGGGTGCAAGTGTCGCTGAAGACGCGTGTAGTCAAGAAACACTGCGCAATGCCTCTGCTTTCCAAGTGCGCGGAAAGTTTGAAGCAGATAAGGAAAACGGGGGCTTAATTATAGTCCAAACCGAGGATAGAATCGTCTCTGATCAGGTGAACGATGACACACAAACTGTTTCCCACTGCTTGTGTGTATTCAATGGGGAAAAGTGGCAGTCAGCGGGGCTGGATAGGTTCCGTGTAAAAGACCCTGATCTGCCACCCGAATGGATCCCAACATGGGGTCTAGCCGTAATTATCATACTAGTAGTGCTCATATGCTCACTGGTACGATGCCTGAATCTCAGTTTGCTTTCTCTGGACCCTCTGGAGCTTTATGTGCTGCACAGCTGTGGCTCAGAAGATGAAAGACGGCTGGCGAAGCGCCTGGAGCCAATTCGGAGGAGAGGAAACTTCCTTGTGTGCTCTCTGCTGTTCTTGTGTGCTTTGGGCCACTCGGTGCTTGGTGTGATCTTCTACTGTGCCTTCGGATCCATCCTTCCAGCTGCATTTGCATGTGCTGCGCTCATATTCCTTGTCGCAGAGTTGTTGCCCTATATCATAAGCTCAGGTTATGGCTTCTATCTCGCCCCGGGCCTTGTTTGGTTGGCCCAGAGCTTTCTGATCATCACATGCCCCTTGTCTTGCCCCTTAGGGCTTTTCCTGGATTTGTCACTTAGGCGTGATGTGAGCACTTGTGGAGTGCGTGAGAAGGTGATGGAGCTGATCCGGGCAAATATTAATGACCCGTACAGTGAGTTTGTCAAGGAGGAGTTCCGGCGTGGGACACTGAGGAGCAAGACGGTGGAGGACATCCTGACGCCACTGAAGGACTGCTTCATGCTTCCCTCCACAGCCGTGCTGGACTTTAACACCATGTCTGAGATCATGCAGAGTGGTTACACCCGCGTGCCTGTTTACGAGGAGGAACGTTCCAACATTGTGGAGATCCTGTACATTAAGGACCTGGCCTTGGTGGACCCTGCTGACTGCACGCCCATGACCACCATCACCAAGTTCTACAACCACCCGCTGCATTTTGTTTTTAATGACACCAAGCTGGATGCCATGCTCGAGGAGTTTAAAAAAGGTGGTTTTAAAGTCAAGCTCTGAAAGTCTAGAATGGTGTACAGTCACGTAGGTCACAGGTTCCCAGCCCTAGTTCTGTCCCCTGTCCTGCACATTCTTGTGTTCCCATGCTCTAACACACGTTTAGTTTAGTTTACAACTTTATTAATCCTACAAGGGGCAATTAGCATAGGGCTTAATACAACACAGAACATTGTCTAAACATATAAACACATGCTAAAACACATTACAACATACATAATGCAGTATGCTTCAATTCAACTTCAACTCAAGAAGGGCCGTTTTAGATGATTGGTAGAATCTGATTTGCAGGGAAAACACTGAACTGTGCAGGACCAGGGTTCGAGACCTGTGATCTAGTTCATTGAAGATGATTATCTGGTAGTAGGGCATCACTGCAACTGTGCAGTAATCTGAAGTTGAATTAACAAATTACTTTGGATGATGTTATACTTCAAGATGGTACCACCAGTCACCTTAAGTAAATGCATTTGCAAATAAAAACAATGATTTTTTGTGAAGCACTTCACTCCTGACAATGTCTGTCTTCTCCCAGGAAACTCTCATCTTGCCATTGTGCAGAGGGTGAATAATGAGGGAGAGGGAGACCCTTTCTATGAGGTGCTCGGCTTGGTCACCCTTGAAGATGTTATCGAAGAGATCATCAAGTCGGAGATCCTGGATGAGTCTGATGGCTATAGTGAGTATCTCTGATGTTTCCTGCTGTTTGAGGTCTAACATCTGAATGTATTCCTTCCAACAATTGTTTTGTTTCCCCATTTTTCTCCCACAGTGAACATGAAAGTGAAGCGTCCTCTTCCCCCGCTGGAGATTCCTTTGGAGCCCCGTGGAGTACAGGAGGAGTTCTCTCTGTTTAAGTTGCCTGAAGGCGAGGCGAAGATCCGCACATCTCCTCAGCTTCTACTTGCGACACACCGCTTTCTCTCCAGAGGTCTGAACATTGTGTTTTTGTGTCTGTTTTGAGTTATTGCAGTGATGCGTTAACGAAACTATGTTCTGCAACTATATTGCCTTCCTGCATTCATCTCATAAGCAGTCTAATTTTATTAGTATAATTTTATTTACTGTAGCCAAAAAATTTCCTACTTTTTACCCTCTTGTTTTTGTGTGACTTGCTGTTAACTGCTTCCAATAAAACATAAAATTGGAACAACTTTTAAAGACAAGAAGCAGTGAACCTCAAACTTTTTATTAAGTGGTTCTCAGCAAACTCCTAAGTTTGATTGCAGTGAGAAGTAATTTGACTTTCAATCGACCCACTACAGCACATGTGTCAAACTCAAGGCCGCAGGCCAAATGTGGCCCGCCACGTCATTTTATCTGCGAGAACATGATAGGTGCCTGATTGTCTTAACATATGTTTTTGCTGTTCTCATTCCCAACTCGTAAAATACAGACGAGTTGTCATGCCCTTAGGCGTCTGATACTGACGCAAAAGGGACCCTTCCACGTCTGTATGAAATGCTCTGGGTTCTCAATTGACTCCAATGTAAACCCGTCCGCGGCGGTCAGAGACACTCAGAGCAGACGCTCCAGCCGTCCTTTCACTCCAATAATAACCCTATCACGGTGATAGATGACGCTGTGAGCTTCAGTCTGATTGGAGAATCATCTGTGTCGTCGGTGGCCGAGGATTATGGGTAATGTAGGCCATATCTGCTATCCAAAACATACGAATAAAACTTTATTTCTCAGAATCGAAGGAGAAAAAAATCAAACTGAGGGCCACATAAACTACATTTGCAGCAAAGTCCCGTCAAGGCGATTTGGAATTGAGAAATCTCCACAAAGGAAATTTAGTAACACAGCTGGCCGAAGAGACATGCAGCTGTCTAGCTTTTTCATTAGCTCTGGATGAAAGCACAGACAACATGGATACAGCGCATCCATCCATTTTTATTAGAGGCGTGAAGCCGGACCTCTGTGTCACTGAGGAGCTCTTGGATGTAGCTGCCATGCATGGGACCACAACGGGCCGGGACATTTTTGATGCAGTGGAGAACTCCGTAAGTAAAAATAAATTGCCGTAGGAAAAGTTGGTGGGACTAACTACAGATGGTGCACCTGCGATGTGTGGAGGAAAAACAGGCTTGGTTGTACTAATGAAGGAGAAATTGCAAAAAAAATAAATAACTGTCACACGCCCCTGATTACATATCACTGCATCATTCATCAAGGAGCTCTGTGTGGAAAGGTTCTGGAGCTGGATGATATGACCACGGTCATGATAACAGTGAACTTTATTTGGGCGCGTGGCCTGAATCACCGCCAGTTCCAGCTGTTCTTGCAGGAGGGCGGCTCAGAGCATGGAGATATGCCGTACCATACAGAAGTAAGCTGGCTGAGTAGGAGCATTTTGTTTTGTGTTTGTTATTTCCAGAACATGATCTGTGAATGAGGATGTGTGTGGGATGGTGTCTCAGGAGAGGACAGATCTACTTGATGTGTTCAAGGACAGGCAGCATCACCTCATTGTTGTTGTTGTTTTTGTAAAATGCTACTTCTGTAATACATGTTGGTTGTGCCATAGTTCTGCCCCCCCTTGACTGTGTTGAAAAAAGTTCTGAATGAAGTTAAGGGTTAATATCATAACTTATTTATAATATTTTTCTTTATTTGCTTAAATAGTTTGAACACTGATTCAAGTAATGTGGGTTTCAAACTGAACATTTATTTTTACATCTGTGCAAATGCATATGTAATATTTGTAAGTTGAATACATAATAAATACAGTAACAGTTATTTAACAATATAATAAGGTGTAGTTTAATTTATTTTAAATTACATTGCATTTTGTTACATTCATACTGTTAATGTGGCCCATCGAGGGCAACCATTATGCTGATGTGGCCCTCGGTGAAAATGAGTTTGACACCCCTGCACTACAGGGAGTGAACCAAACATTCTGTGTATTTTGGGTTATGGGCAGCATTATTTCTGTAGATGCGAGCTGCTAAACTGAGTCATCGGACAGAGCTGTAGCACAATGTGAAAGGCAATGTGTTCTTGATATTTGAACCGACAAGCAAAAATAAAATCTGGATGCAACCCGCAATTTTTTTTTCGCATAAATAGCTAATCATTCAGTGTTCTCCGAACTCTAGTAATGTGTGTGTATGTGTTTTTTTTGTTGTTGTTTCTTTATTTCTTTATCTGTTTATCTTTTTTCTCTTTTCGTTTGTTTGTTTTTTAAACACACTTGGCAAAAGTTTTACTTTTGTCCATTGGTGTATTTCTGAGGAATGAGTGAGAGTTTAATGATTAGGTTTTCTGTTATACGTGTTTTGTGTTGAGAGTCTGTAAAATGGAACTTTAGCAGATAATATTAAACCTTATTTCTTCTGCAGTAGGAGAGGGACAGGTTTGATATTATTAAACCATGTCAATTGTGTGTTTTTTCTTTCCCCTAAACATTCATTAGAATTAGTTGGTCTTGACTGGTTCAGTGCATACCAGATCCCCTCTACAAAGCTATACTGGACATGAACAGTATGTAATTGCAAATGAAGGTCATACTTAGTCACTGGCTGCTTAATATATACATATGGAATAACTTTTTACATTTTGAGAAGTACCACAAGAAGTGACCATCACTTTCTTAACTTCAAGGTAGTTCTTTTATTGGTCTTTGTTTCCTAAATGTTGAATATTTATGGCTGGAACGAGGTTAGAGTATTAAAGTTTCAAGATATTAACACCTAAGTTTACCATGATTTCATACTTTTCTTTTCTCATGTCTCTCTCCTGATTCTCACAGAAGTGGAGCATTTCTGCCCACAGCGTGTGTCAGAAAAAGTCTTATTTCATCTCTTGCGGCATCCCAGTGTCAATCAAGAAGTGAAGTTTGACCCAAACAACAAACTAAGTCCTGACCACTACCTCTACACTCGTAACCACCCAGTGGACTACTTTATTCTGCTGCTGCAGGTGAGCCGGTCATTTTCATATCTCCGATGAGGGCTGGGCTTATCACAATTTGGCAAGTATTCTAACACACATATACACACACACACTAAACCTGGTAAATCAGGTTTGAGTTATCAGGTGTCTAGCATATTATGGAAATTTCCTTGCTCAGACACTATGTATGGTGGTGCCATGCAGTTTTCATGACTCTGGTGAAACGGTATTGGGAGAATTGTGAAAGCAGTTAAAAAAATGAATTTAGTAGTCCATTCAGTATTTACTCAAATGTTCAGACAAACTTAACATTGCTAAAGGGCAACTCTAGCATATGTTCATGAAAATTTAAGATGTACTATCTCATATTTTTGATCATGTCTGACCTTCCTTTATTAGAGCATTTTACACACATGCAAAAAAAGAAGTTGGAGGTTGATGTTAAATGTGAGTTGAGGACAGTTAAGTATGCTTGAATAAGGTCTGAGGCCTGTTCTTTTCCATGCTGTAAAAACCACTGACTGGACAATGAGTGGACAACACGGTGCCATTCAATCCCATTGTGTTTTTTTTAAAGCCTTTTTGGGGTTGAAATTGGAGTTGCCATCTAGCAAAACTTAGACCTAGCGTCCACCTCACACACCCATACATAAACGTGCGTGTCCATGGTTACTTGCCTAAAGAGCAATTTAAAAAGGCACTTCAGCTAACTGAAAATGGCAAGTAATATGTTAAATGCTTACCGTAATTTCCGGACTATAAGCCGCTACTTTTTTCACACGCTTTGAACACTGCGGCTTAAACAATGACGCAGCTAATTTATGGATTTTTACGAGCTAACACGCTTCATGCTGCCAAAACATTTAGCCTTGTCACATCGGACCAATGAAATTACCGAACAGGTCACAGTGGATTCAGTGGTTCAAATTAAATCAAACGCACTCACACTAAATTCTTCAGATCAGTCATTTTCATGCACACCCCCTCATCACGGAAAACACACGAAGAAATGCATATGATGCAGCTTTCAAGTTAAAGGCGATCGATCTGGCTGTCGAAGAAGGAAATAGCATGCAAAGAGCAACTTTTGCTCCAGTCTGCCAGTGGATCCTAACAGCGTCGAGCAGTGTCATAAAATCTACCATCACCAGCGGGTTTCGAAAGGCTGGACTGCTGCGTGATGAAGAGGATAGCACAAGCTCAAGAGCGAATTTGCTTAGAGACGTAAGTGACATTGAGAGCGACAACGAAAGAGAGACTGAGGAAGTGTGTGACGAAGTACCGGTAATTCTGAGGCTGTTCAATTCCGACACTGAAGAAGGCGACTTTAGTGGTTTTAGTGCGCAGGAGGAAGATGAAGATAGCGATCAATGACTTTTCCTGGTAGGCAACTGTATTTTTTATTTTTTTAACCAGCCGTGTTACAGGCACTGTTCGGAAAAAAGCATTTACGGTACGTATTTAATTAAAAGTTTAAAAAAAAATCTTTGTGTAACATCTTTCTGTGTAAATATCTCATGTTACAACGTGGACACCTGCGGCTTATAGACGAGTGCGGCCTATGTATGTACAAAAAAATTTTTCTTTTTAAAGTTAGTGGGTGCGGCTTATGTTCAGGTGCGCTCAATAGTCCGAAAATTACGGTAACTGTAGTAGTGTAACCTTTTGCAGGTATATTGATTTTAGAGTTTTGAGTCATTACTGATTGCATGACTGACTACTATTTGCTAGCAAGCTGTCATTATACATTATTTTAATCAAGGTATTGTACGTACCAAATGTAAAGTCTCACCTGGAAATATACTGGTAAACAGCAGTCACCATTTACACACAACACCCATTCTCTCTATCTACAGTAGAATTCACATTTATTATAAATTATTCCTGAAAATAGTTTGTGGAGATGTAACCTGAAATAGAATGTGTGTATGTATGTATGTATGTATGTATGTATGTATAATATATAAAATATATTAATTATAATATTATATACACCGATCAGCCATCACAAACCACCTGCCTAACATTGTGTAGCCCTCACACCCGTCATGGCATAGCATACCTCTGAAGGTATGCTGTGGTATCTGGCACCAAGATGTTAGCAGCAGATCCTTTAAGTCCTGTAAGTTGTGAAGTGGGGCCTCCATGAATCTGACTTGTTTGTCCAGCCCATCCCACAGATGCTTGATCAGATTGAGATCTGGGGAATTTGGAGGCCAAGTCAACCCCTTGAACTCTTTGTCAAGTTCCTCAAACCATTCACCTTCTTCCCATAGTATATTCTGGTGCCATCTCTTTGCCAGGTATGTGACGCACATGCACTCAACCGTCCATGTGATGTAAAAGAAAACATGATTCATCAGACTTGACCAACTTCTTCCATTGCTCCATGGTCCAGTTCTGATGTGCACATGCACCTGTAGGTGCTTTTGATGGTGGACAGGGGTCAACATGGGCACTCTGACTAGGCTGCAGCAACGCAGTCCCAAACACAGCATGTTCAGATGCACTGTGTGTTCTAACACCTTTTTATCATAGCCAGCATTAACATTTTTTAGCAGTGTGTGCTACGGTAGCTCTTCTTTGGGATCGGCCCAGATGGGCTAGCCTTTGCTCCCCACGTGCATCAGTGAGCCTTGGACCACTTTTGGTAGGTACTAAGTACTGCATACCGGGAACACCCCACAAGACCTGCCATTTTGGAGATGGCTAGAAGACTGGGTCAGAGCATCACAATTTGGCCCTTATCAAAGGCCCTCGGATCCTTACACTTACCCATTTTACCTGCTTCCAACACATCAACTTTGAGAATTGACTGTTCACTTGCTGCCTAATATATCCCACTCCTTGACAATTGCCATTTTAATGAGATAATCAATGTTATTCACTTCACCTGTCTGTGGGTTTAATGTTATGGCTGGTCCGTGTACATATATACTGTGCTGTGAAAAAAGTACTGATTTCTTCTGTTTTTGTGTATACCTCATACTCGATCGTTTTAGTTCTTCAAATGAAATACAACATAAAACAAAGGCAACCTGAGTAAACACACCAGCCATGGGCCTGTTACCGGTTTCAAGGTATGCTGCGGTTTGAAAACCACAAAAATTTTCCATTGTACTGTTCCTGCGGTATGCTGTATTCTATATGTTGCTTAAAAATAGAATATATTGTGTTAAATGGAAAAAAGTTGTTGTTTTTTGCCCAGACATAACACATTTTAAAGCTGTAATCGCAATACTGTGAAACGTTGATATTTTTCTTTAGGGTTATCATACCATCAAAATCTCATACCGGCCCACTTAAACATAAAATCTGGTTTTAATTCTGCCACCTTTATTAGCAATAACTGTAACCAACCACTTCCTATAACTGGAGATGAGTCTCGGACTTACTCTGATCCTGTGAAGCATTGTCTTGCTGCATAATCCAGTTGCGCTTGAGTTTCAGCTTACGGAATGAAGACCGGACATTCTCCTTTAGGATTTTCTGGTAGAGAGCAGAATTTATGTTTCCCCAAATTATTGCAAGTTGTCCAGGCCCTGAAGCAGCAAAGCATCCCCACACAGTCACATGGCCATTACCATGCTTGACCGTAGGTATGATGATCTTTTTGTGGAATTCTGTGTTTGGTTTACGCCAGATGTAATGGGACTCCTGTCTTCCAAACAATTCCAATTTCAACTCATCAATCCACAGAATATTCTCCCAAAAGGGTTGAGGATCATCAAGGTGTGATTTTGGCAAAATTCAGATGAGCCTTAATGTTCTTCTGGGTTAGCAGTGGTTTTCACCTCATCCCTTTTCACTTTTCTATGGATGCCTTTTTTGCCCAGTGTCTATCTGATAGTGGAGTCATGAACAGTGTCCTTTATTGATGCAAGAGAGGCCTGTAGGTCTTTCAGTGTTTTCCTTGGGTCTTGTTGTGACTTCCTGGATGAGTAGTTGCTGTTCTCTTGGAGGAATTTTGTAAGGTTGTCCACTTCTGGGAAGGTTCAATACTGTGCTGAGTTTTTCCATTTGGAGATAATGGGTTTCACTCTGTGGTCCTTTGTAGCCCCAGCACCTTTGGAATAGCTTTGAAATACATCAGTCTTGGAAGGGTTTCAATCACCTTCTTCCTCATCATTTCTGGAATTTCTTTCAATTTTGGCATAGTGTGTTACTGGGTAAGACCTTTTAACCAACTTCATGCTGTTGAAAAAGTTCTATTTAAGCGATGATTTGATTGAACAGGGTTTGCAGTAATCAGGCCTGGATTAGATGTTCAGCTGAACCCAATTTTGAATGCACACAGGCACAGCTGGTATAGGATAACGTTTTTGCTTTAATAAATAACATTATCATTTAAAAACTGTATGCAGTGTTTACTCAGGTTGCCCTTGTTTCATCTTAGATTTTGTGTTAATTTCTGAAACAATTTAGTATATGAAACACAAAAACAGAAGAAATAAGGATGGCTTAGGAGCAAATACTTTTTCACAGCAGAGTAACATTTTTTGCACATACTAAGCTAATTTCATCTAGCCAATAAACTCCTATTCAGTTATACAATTTACATGCTTGCATATATGTTTTTAAAGTTTCTTCCATCTTTTTTTAATCATCATTTATTATAGTGGAACCAGTTATAATGCTTCACTGAGGTTTTAAATTTTAACTTCTTTAAACCCAAGCAGAACAAAGATGTGAAACAGACCTGGGTTATAGAACAGCCAAAGACCTGCACACCACCACAATGAATTTGACATTAAGTGGTCAAGGTGTAATTGAAGTGTAGACTTTCAGGCTTTTATTGTAAAAATACTGTAATAATTTATGCAGTGTCCTGTTTTCTACCTTGATCTTGCCATTGATGCTGACATGGCATTAAAAGAACAATAAATAAATGTAGACTTTCAGCTTTAATTCAAGGGGTTTAACAAAAATATTGCATTAATTGTTTAGAAATTACAGCCATGTTTTGCCAAGTCCCTCCATTTTCACAGGCACAGAAGTAATTGGACAAATTTGCAATCTGAAATACTAGGATTATTTTTGATACTTGGATGCAAATCCTTTGCAGTGGCCTTTACTGCAACTGCTTTCAGTAGCTGCATGTTTGTGGGCCTTTCTGCCTTCAGTTTTGTCTTCAGTAAGTGGAAAAACATGTTCAGTTGGGTTGAGGTCATCGGACATTTAAGAACATCATCTTTCTTTGCCTTAAGAAAATAACTTTTCTGGTATGCTTTGGAAGCCCTTCCTTTCCTTCTCCATACTCTTCTCTTCCCATCATTCTGGTACGGGTTAATCTTGCATCAGTATCTCGAGGTAAACCGTCTGTATTTACATTCATGAAGGCTTGATTGTAGAATTTGACAATGATATGACTGTCTTCTCCAGAGTGTTCTTGACTTGGCTAGATGTTGTGAAGGGGTTTTTCTTCAGCAAGGAAAAAATTCTGCATTCATCTACTTTTATTGACTTCTGTGATCTTCTAGGCCTTTTAGTGTTGCTGAGCTCACCATTACTTTCCTTCATTTTATGAATGTACCAAATTGTTGATTTTGTTGAGTTTCTGCAACCTCTCTAATAAGTCTTTTGATTTTTCAGTCTAACGATGGCCTCTTTCACTTGGATTAACACACCTTTTGGATTGCATATTGAGAGTTCCCATCAACAGCTGCCAAATGCAAATTCAACACTTGGAATGAACTGCAGACATTTTTTCCCCTTAAATGGTCATGAAATAATGAGGAAACAGGCCACGCCTGGCCATGAAACTGCTTCAGTCAATTGTCCAATTACTTTTGAGCCTGTGAAAATGCAGGGACAAAATGGCTGTAATTGCTAAACTTGAACCTGACTCTATGCAGCTTCTACTAGCAAATCTATTACATTTCATTGTTGTTATTATTATTATTATTATTATTATTATTATTATTATTATTATTTTCTTTTTTGATTTAAACCCGATAAGACCCTAAGCTAATTGGCTATTGCCGCAATGGCGCTGCTTCTGCTAGTGAGCACGGGTGGCTACGGATCACATGTGCTCTACTGTCTTCTCTCCCAATGGTAGTCACTGCACCAAGTCACTCTAAATAAAATAACAAAGTTAAACTTTTCTCAACTTTGTCGTGTTGCTGGACGCACCCACATCTAGTCACCAAAGGTCGCCGTTGCTCATGTAGCCTGAAGTTGCCAGCTCTGAAAATTAATGGTCTCTGGTCGCTGCAAATCGCTGTGTGTGTGAATGCACCGTGATAGTGGAGTCATGAACAGAGACTTTTATTGATGCAAGAGAGGCCTGTAGGTTGTTTGATGTTATCCTTGGGTCTTTTGTGACTTCCTGGATGAGTAGTTGCTGTGCTCTTGGAGGAATTTTGGAACGTCAACCACTTCTGGGACGGTTCACTCCTATGCCGAGTTTTTCCATTTGGAGATAATGGCTCTCACTGTGGTTCTTTGGAGTCCCAGAGCCTTTAATAGCTGTATTACCCTTCACTGACTGACATATCTCAATCATCATCTTCATTTCTGGAATTTCTTTCAATTTTGGCATAGTTACAACTGGGTAAGACCTTTTTAACCAACTTCTTGCTGTTGAAAAAGTTCTATTTAAGTGTTGATTTGATTGAACAGGTTTGTTTAGGCCTGGTTGTGTCTAGTCCATCTGAACCCAATTATCAATGCAGTTTCATAGATTTAGAGAATTAGTAAATATGGGGGCAAATACATTTTCACACAGGCCTAGGTGGTATTTGGATAACTTTTTTGCTTCATTAAATAACATTATCATTTAAAAACTGTATTTTGTGTTTACTAAGGTTGCCTTTGTTTTATCTTTAATTTCTGAAACAATTTAGTGTATTTAGAAGCAATCAGGCAAATACTTTTTCACATCAGAGTAAACATATTTAACATGAACTGAAGTCCAACACTAAATAATGAATATTGATACGTGCCGCTGTAATATTTAATTATTGTGCAAGTCAAGCTTTTAAATGAACATCAACCAAGACTCATATATTTTTCACAGCACTGTATATTTAAATTAATAATGATTTTAAGTCATTTTGATTTGGGCTGACCAGATATCCTCATTAATTTCATCTGAATTTACGAGCTCTGTACCACATCCATTTGCAATTACAACTGGGATGCCCATTATGTAAATTAGTTTAAGGTTACGTCTAGATTGCTGCTGAATAAATATTTTAAATTGTTTTTTTCTGTCAATCATGATGAGAGCAGGAGCTGCAAATATTTGTAAGATTAGGAGGATGGACTCTGAAGTTCTATTAATAGCACAGTTTGTGTTGATACCTGAAGTATGTTCCCTAATTTCAAACTGAACACAATACAAGGGAAAACCAAAGGAATGCACTGTTGTCTCTGCTGCAGTTCATTTTTGTCACAGGACAGCTCTTTACAGGTAACCTCATAGTCTAAAGGAGAGCCAGCAGTAGAACTAGTTGAGAGATTGTAAATACAGGCAGGAATGGCAGAAACCTAATGACTAGGATGATATGACAGAAGTGTACAGAACCACAAGATAAAAGCAGAGTTTATTGTGGTTTTATTGCTAATGAAATGAATATATTGTTGAAAATGCATACCAAATCATAGATGCACAATTAATGAAAATAAATTACTTTTTGGGGGTATGCTGATTATATTCTAATGATCATCTGGTCACTATTGTGTGTAGGGGCGTGTGGAAGTGGAGATTGGAAAAGAGGGTCTAAAGTTTGAGAACGGAGCCTTCACCTACTATGGGGTGTCAGCGCTGACAGCACCTTCCTCTGGTATGTTTTTATTGATGTGTTATCCTTAAGGAGTGAAGAGTAAAGATTCTCCCTAATTTTCTCCCCAATTTAGTCTCTGCCAATTACCACCCACCACCCTATCATAGACAGCTACCAACCCAGGAGGGGAAAGGCTATCAGGTCAGGCTGTCATGGGGTAGCTCAGTGGTTAAGATGTTGGACTATTGCTCGGAAGATCGTGAGTTCAAATCCCTGCACTGCCAAGCTGCCACTACTGGGCCCTTGAGCAAGGCCCTTAACACTCATATGCTCAGTTGTATAAGTGTAAGTCGCTATGGATGAGGGTGTCCGCCAAATGCCATAAAAATGTGCTTCCTCCTAGTCACATAAGGCCAGCCAACTGCTACTCATTCTACATCACGGGGTTGTTATTGTATTTATTTACTTACTTACTTAACCTTCTCTGCTCCAGGGGAGCTGTATCATGGCTGACCCTGTGCTCTGACCCTAACGTCCTAACATGCTGGGGTATGCGAAGAAAAGAATTTCACTGTGCTGTAATGTATATGTAACCAATAAAGTCTCATTATCATTATCTCCTAGTACATCAGTCTCCAGTGTCCACACAGCATCACTCCCCAAGAGACACGTTTGAGCTGGGAGAAGCCACAAGTCCATCCAGTTACTGTCCTGACTACACGGTCCGAGCCCTCACCGACCTGCAGCTTATCAGGGTGAGACAAGCAGCCCTTAAACTCAAATATACATTGTTACCGGAGCTTTTTTTTTTCTTTCTTTTTTTTTTTAAATAACATAATGTGAATCTGATCTTGGTAAACCATCTTGCTGCTCACAGTCTTTTCTGGCATGTACTTGCAATGCATGATAACACAATATGGACGCTCAATAGGGCTGTGACGGTGGCCATGACAACCTGTGGAGTGCCACCTGCGGTAGTGTCGCACCACATGCCACGTTAATGTTTCTGCTTGAGTGGGCTCTGACAAGTACAAAGTTTTGTATACAAGTGTAATAATAATAATAACAGTTGCAATATTAATTTGTATTTATAGCCTACCATATAGTGGGAGATTTTATGTTAATACACAAATTACGTAATCATAATCAAACATCTTATATGGTGTTGTCTGTTAGTTTGGCGCGGGTTTGTTTGAGTGTGGCAAAATCCAGTCAGGCAAATTTCACTTTGGGCTCTGCCGCTGTGATGGATCTTGTTGGGAAACCAAATGTTACATCAGCGATCTGGGAACATTGTTGATTCATGCCAAACGACAGAGGTGAACCAATAAATTTGGATGAAGCCATATGTTGGCTTTGTTGGGGGGGGTTAAATAACTGTTAAACATGCAAACACTACCTACAAATCTCAGGAGCCATCTCCAGGCATATCACCCAGCATGTGAAGTTGTTACTGCAAAGTAATGTTTTTTTTTGTTTTTTTTGTTTGTTTTTTTAATATTTCGATTTTTAACATATTATTTAAGTTACCGTCCTACTGGTATATCTTTCAAAGTTTTATAGGCTGTATTGAGTTTGTTTCACTGACGGAAGTGCTAAAATAAACATGCACATTTAGTTACAAAATGGATGTCTGAGCCTCATTTCATTTTTTTATATATAGGTTTTTATTTAATTTATATATATTGCATTCTCTGTGATCTGTGTTTCTTTCCTTTTTATTTAGTGATATAAATTTCACTTTATCCCACCCTCCACCGCAGTGGTAAAAAGCTGCCACCGTTACAGCCCTAAGGTTCAACAATAATGACCATCAAAAGCATTATTAGCGCATATTGTATGTGAATGACCATCAATCAGCATGTCACCCAAGGTACAGGGAATGCTAACTAGGAAAAAAAAAAAAAAAACCCACTGTGAAATATGGTGGTGGTTCATTAATGCCTTGGGGATGGTTTGTAGTCAGTGGTCCATTTATCTTGGCAAGATAATGACCCCAAACATACAGTATGTCCAAATCATCAAATGGTTGCAAGAAATCAAAATCAGTATATTGCAATGACCGTGTCAGTCTCTGGATTTTAACAGTACTGAAAACCTGTGTTCTGAATTAAAGATGCCAGTCCACTTGCCAAAGCCTCAACATAAAAAGAAAATATTTAACAAATTGGGAGGTAGATGGGGAATTAAATGTTAACAGTTTGCATGTGTATGTTTGTAACATTCTTAAAATAATACAAACACAAACTAGACAGAAATTCTGTTTGGTACATTTTAATTGGTTTCCCAGTGCACCCTTGGTCCTGCCACAGCTGTGCAGTAGTCAGTATTATATATAAAACTAAGTATATTCCAGTTTTTTAATTTCTCAATTTCTGCCTGTCACATGGCTGTATTCCTGCTTGTTTCACACAGGTAACCCGCTTGCAGTACCTCAATGCCTTGATGGCATCTCGGGTATCACAAAGCCCTGGTCCTCCAGAGATTAAGATCCTTCCTAACAGCCAGACCAAACTCCTAAATGAGAAGAACGTCACCCAAGGTACGGAGCTGTGACTGAAGGCACAGACACAATCAACATAACATTTGGTAATGGACAGTTGTGCAAGCAATTAAATGTTTTGAAATGTAAAGTGATCTTTCATCTTTAAACAACACCTCAGTATAGCTCCCAAAATTGCACATGCAGTGACGATGAAGCCAAGGAAATCTTTCTCTATACATTTTTGTCTTTTTACGTTGAAATATTAAGTGTCTAAAGTACTGATGACATTAGGTCATTGTACAAGTAAACTGCTTAACTTTGTTTTGTTAATATTAACTAAACATGTTGCTCTTTGTCTCCATTTTCTTTTCTCTTTGATGGCAACGCTAGATTTTTCCCTTCACTTTTCATTCTTTGATGCAATTGACAACTACTGTTAAGTGTATGGAGGTAAAGGCAAGTTTAGTGCTCAGCATGAGTTTGTGTGTGTGAAGCATCATTTACATTCACTCCTGCACATTGCAGAGAGGCATGTGCACATCATTTTGCTTGAAAAATGATTCAAGAATTATTTTTTTTATTGCTGAGTACCATCAAATCCTTCCTCACCATTCAGTGAGGAAAACTTGTCCTCATGGTCATGCTTTGCAACTAACTTGTCTGCATGTAGTAGAAATGAATTGCATTGTCTTTGTGAATTGTCAGAAAAGTCCTAACCTCCATGCCTCTCCAACTGTTCCCCCTGTATTCTATGCCCTTTAGCACTACAACTCCAGAATTATCGACACCTTTCAAAAGCAAAAATGGGAAAAGATTTTTGTATAAAGATTTTCGTATTCATCAAATATTAAATGTGGGGTTCCATTAATTTTAAAACCAGTGTTTTACAGAAAGGTTGCACTGCTTAATAAAAGATTGTTACCATAAAACTACATTATTTTCATATAAAATGTTCCATTTTGTCCCTATATTTATTTTTTTCTCATTTCTTCGAAAGGGTACCAATAATTCTGGAGCTGACAATTTGTCCACCTTTCTTCTTTTTTTCCCTAGTAGATGTGTTTTCCACTTTACTACTCGTGTTCTTTTGTGCCATGGATAGAATTGGGGATCAAGCACTGAAGGACCCTATTGTATTATCATTTTCTCTTATTTTGTCCCTCCATAGAACTATAATGAAACATTGTGAAATTCAATAACTTCTAGAGCAGAATGTCCGTACACCATGCATCTATACACAAGCTCATCTAATACAGTAAGGGATATAGTCTCGTAGGGTGATTAGCCCCTACTGTTTCAGATATATTTTACAATTAATATATATTCCTTTGATTTATAGTGTGAAGTGCAGTATTGCAGAATTCCATATGCATTGTAAAGTGGAAATTGTTCATTGAATGCACTCACAAGTGATTCAGATATTTGTAATTGTTTTTGGGTCATTATAAACCAAAATCCGGGGGGGGGGGGGTTGTCTTGTTTTTGGAGGAAGGAACTTATTTGGAAATTCTTTCTTTTCTTGCATGACAGAGGATGTGAACGTGTGAGGGCTTGCAGTGGAATCTTATGGATCTCTCAATTTCTGGGGTTTGCAGGTACAAGCAAGACCCTGGAATGCAAGACTGATAAAGTAGCTCCAGGCCAGGCAAAAGCTGTTTGACCTAACCGGTTACGGTTGGACCAGGATTTGAATTACTTGCTTATTCGATTTTTCCAGTTATTCTTACTTTTTATGTATGAAGTTCCCAGATTTCATTTATCATTGGTGCTTATACTGATTTTGTTTGCTGTGGGTGTGTTGGGTTGGTATGTGTCTATGTGGCATGGTCATGTGTTAAAGCCTTTGCTCACTTTTTTAATGTGCCAATAGACAACTGGGTGTCAGCACGGGCAGCAGGAACTGCTCTTTTTTTTGTTTGTTTGTTAGTTTTGGTTTGTTTTTTTAATATTGTTTTTGCCTTATTTGGGGATCTCAATTTTTATTTTTTCATAGATAAAGCTGTCTTTAAATCTTAATATCTGTCACACTTTACATCACAATCTTGCAAAGTGTTCAGCTTCTGTAGTTTTAGTATATACAATCTTTTAGTGTTTATATGTGATTGGTTATAAGTTGATGCTCTTATAGCCCAAAACTTAATAGAGTAAGTAACACTATGAAGTTACAAGTTATTTTTAAAACAATGACTATATAATGTGGGAATCATGTTTTTTGTCTTTATTGTAATACATACAGTCCTCCCATAAAATTCTGAGTTTTGTACATTGTTTGGGGTACAGCTCAACCAGCCAAACATAGATTTGGACCAAGACATTATCCACCTAAAAATAGTTGTTTCTTATTAATGAAATGATGAGGTTTTATTTTGCATATTGAGTTACAATATCTTTTGCTTCAGCAGCCAAACTCCAACTAACAGAAGAGACTCAGCATTACTCTGAAAGTGTTTGTGTACTACATGGCTCCAAATCAGCAGGTGGCTTATCACAAATTTGTTAAGCATCATTTGAAGTTGATGGGAGTTAGTCTTTGAGCACACATGCTTGTGCGAAATTCACTGGAACAAAAATTAGTAGCATTTCCTTGGACTGTTTGTTCATCATCAAACAATGCACCCCATCCTGTAACACTTCCAGTCTCAGCACTCAAATCATCCTTTAATGAGTTCATGATTTTCGTTCATGTACAGGAGGACCAGAGGGATTTGTGTGCTTCTGTATCATAAAATTATTTTAGATTTTAGAAAATGTTGGTGACAAAGAAACAAATGATGACTGTTATGCTGTAAGGGGAATTTGGTGACATATTTGGGTCTTAAGGGTCATTGCAACTCAATACAAAGTTCTTCTGACTGATCACTTTTATCCTCTAAACATTTCTATCCTGATGGGCTGGGCCTCTTCCAGGATGACTCTGGTCCTATCCACAGTGCATGAGGGCTCACTGAATGGTTTAAATGCAGAGTCACCAGATCTCAATACCTTAAGGAGATTTTGGAGCACTGTGTTATCAGTGCTTGTGCCTCCAATACAGTTTCAGAGACTTGTACAATGGATGCCACTGAAATGTGCCTCGTGGTGGCCCAACCTACTAAAATGCTTTACGTTGGTTCTTCCCAGAATTTTGCTTCTGTAACCAATATTTTAGACTGAACTTTATCACATTCCATGCAACACAATAGCGATGTAGTTGCTAATAAATATTTCCATATTGCTACAAGGACATGGAAGTGGACTTTAGTCCTTTTTTACCCCTTGCCTGAAAGTATTCATATGATGTGCCATTGTAGTGCTCAGTTACTGTTTATCTAGGAATTTATTTCCAGAAACCATACTGATGCTGGAATGTAAAGGGGTTTTCTGTTGGTTTTGTTTTTTTAATATATAATTTGCATTCTCACTTAGTTTGTGTATATGTGCTTGGGGAGGGGGGGATTGAATGAGGCAAGAGACTGCTTGTTATTTTAGGATTGAGGGACTATGCTGTTTTTCCTGTCTGACTTTAAATGGATTTTAAATAGTCACATAACCTAGTTTCCTATTTTAGGGTAGTTGCTGCAAATCCAGAAAAAGGTACCTGATGCATCATATTAATTTTATGTCAAAGATTGAGAATAATGCATATTTACTTGGAGAATAATGCATACTTACTTAGAGGTAAATATTTTTCGCCGGTTAAAATGCCTTGTTCTTTTGATAAAATCAGACTATATTACCTTACACACGTTAATACGTATAGTAAACTAAATTCAAGTTCTAGTATATTTATGAGAAGAAATCCTTTTCCTCCCCTTTTTTTGGATAGATGCTGCAGTATGTTGATACATTTCATAATTGTACTATATAGATTGACAATTGCTGGCAGATAATTTTGATTTTTGTTTTTTGTTCAGTTATAAAATAATAGCTGGATTGTAATTAGGCAATTTTTGTAGAAATTCTAAGCCTCTCTGTAATATTGAATACTGCCCATGCATTAAATGCTCTGAATCTATTGTTTTGTTTTGTTTTTGTTTTGAGTAGGAAATAAAAACACATCAATGTGGAAGTTGTTTTGTGTTGTCTAAAATTTTTACTGTAGGCTTCCATTAGATGGCGCAGTAGAACAGAATATAGACCTAGACTGAGCAATTGTATTAAATATTTTTCAGCATTAATTCATGAATTGAAAGAACCACAGATCACAGAGAAAGCAATAGTTTATTTAAATACATAAAAACAAAAGAAGCAATGCTAGTACTACATGCTTTGCATGATATACAAAATTTATGACTATAGGTATGGTTGCAATATAATTAGTCAACACAGGAGTAATAAAATCATGGAGTAGTTTCTCTACATCATAGAAACTTCACTACATAAAGGCTTAAATGTCTGTTTTTTTAATTAATACATTTACAGGTATTGATTTTAACTGCTCTTCAGTCTTCTCTTTATCTGATTTATATACAAGTGAGTTTACGGCTTATAATAGTTTAATCTGTACCTTTCCCAGTACTGTCGCTATACTGTGAATATAACCACTAATTTGATAGTTTTGCTTATTTAGCCATAGCTGAGATTTTCTTTTAGCAGCTGACCAAGATATTTTTCATGGTGCCATTTCCTTAAAATAATTTGTGGGAAAGGAATGTGTATGTGTCAAAATTGGGATTTGGTTGTCACAATAGTCATTTATAGTTATCGTATCTATAAGTTCTGTGGTGAATATACTGTCATGTGCAACTGGAAAAAAAAAAACTCAGAAATTAGAAATATTGGAAAACTCATGAAAATTGGCACAAATGAAGACCAAATGCAAGTATTGTTATATTTGATATTTTGAGCTTCACCATAAAGGATGATATACATATGCTTTTATATACATGTTCTTTTTATTTCCAAAATGATCAACCCCAGTATTTTTGGAACTATCTCTTTAATTTTGATAAACCACTGAAAAGTATTGGCACATATCTTCACAAATCAATTTTAAACATAATGCAGCAGGTTCCCACATAATTTAAATCTCTGTACTGCAACTACAGTGTTATATTTTGTAGTGAGAATGTGAGTAGATACTGTCATATATTTAAGATGTGAAGTATGAACAGATAACATTGAAAAGTATATTTAAACAATAAAATATAGATTTTTGCCCTTGATTAGCTAATACACTACTCTAGAAAATTACATGTCCTGCTTAATTACATTTCACAATGTTTAAACATGAAAGTACTCTGTGGTATGGACTTTCCAGTCTGAACAGAATCATTCTTGTTCCAGCTGGAATTATTTCTGTTGTGCTATTATTTTGGAAGATGGACGATCTATACAAACTAAAAGGCATCTCAATATAATCAGACTTCAAGTAAACTCAATAAGCTAAATAAGAACATCATGATCTGTTGCTGTTATATACGCTTAAAAATCTTTTCTGTTAAATATGTGCTACTGGCAAAGTTTAGTTGTGCTGTTTCCTTTTTAAAAAAAAAAAAAAAAAAAACTTGTGTGTCTGTGGTTTACCAAGTAAAACTACCCAGTCTCAAATGAAGAAAAAAAAATGTCATCCAGGGCCTTCCAAAGTGCTGACATAATTGGAATTGTAGTTTCAGTTCAGTTTTATTTGTGTAGCACTTTTAACAATGGACATTGTCCCAAAGCAGCTTTACAGAAATATACACATTCAGGATATAGATTTTAAATGTATGATTTTATCTCTAATGAGCAAGCCAGAGGTGGCGGTGGCAAGGAGAAACTTCCTGAGATGCTATGAGGACGAAATTTTGAGAGGAACCGGGCTCAAAATGGAACCTGTCCTCATCTGTGTAACGACATATTAATACAATTATAAATAATTCCCTTCTAAAATTGTGTACTACATTGTCAAATCGTGCAATTGTGTAACCAGGAAATTCATTAAAGTTTTTACATGAAGTATGTTTTGTTTAATTTATTCTCTGTTCACTGATTGAGAATTGAGTGCAAAACTGTTTGTGGCAATTGCAGTCTTAAGCTATCGTAGCATAACTGTTCATATGTTTACATTCAAATTAAGCTTGACTCAAAATATAAATTTGTTGTTGCCTTTAAAAATAACAATAATACTTTGTTGTAAACAAATTATGCTTAGTGATTTCTTTGGTCATTTTAAGTGTTATGGTTTTTTCCATAGTGTATTATGTGATGCAATATGACCTTGTTTATTGCTAATCCTAGCTGTATAAACAGCTTACATAATAAGCAATTGCCCTTTTTCCAACATTTCATTGTATTTCTCAACATTTGCTGCTTGAGTCATTGACAGCATTTTCCATCTTAAAAGAAATACTTCCTGCAATTTCACAAAGAGATCAACCAGGATAAAAATCTTTCTTTCTGTCTCTCTCTCCCTCTCCCTCTCTCCCTCCTTCTCCCTTTCCCTCAGGTGAGTCATATCCGGTTTCACCAAGAAGAGGATGAGTTTCCGTTCTGGACTCTGATACTTCCTCATATTTTCTCAGAGAATTTTTCATTCCATTGTCTCTGGCTTTTAAATCTATTTCCGGCTTTCTGTAAAGCTGCTTTGTAATAGTGTACATTGTTAAAAGCACTATTTAAATAAAATTAAATAAAATTTTAGATAGCTTTTCTCAAAAGAGTTATGCACTGACAAGTTTAATGAGTATGTGTATAATAATAATAATAATAATAATAATAATAATAATAATAATAATAATAATAATAATAAGAGTCCTGAAAAGTATTGAAGTTAAAGTGAGACTGGGGCTGTGTGCATATTTTTTTTAATGAATTTTCCCAAGAACTTTTTCTAGATATACCCTCAGTTCAGAACAGCAGTTTTACATGTTTCAGAATGCAGGGTGTGTATCTGAGTTACTCAGCAATGTTTGTGGTAATGATTGATCATCACAGCTTGACATCCTGTCTGCTCAAAAACAGAAACCAGAGAAAGCTGGCCAGTCTTTATGACATCATAATATGAGCAGAGTAAGTGTTTTCTTCCTGATTACAAAATGGAAAGTTACATAAAACAAATAAGTTGAAGGGCGCTCCTAAACACCTATGTTCATGGCCATAATATTAGAGAAAGACCACATTCCTGTAAAATTCCTTTCACTGCTTTTCACAAACTTTCACTGCCCTCCTTTGTAGAAAGGAAAGAAAATTGTAATAAGTATTTTTTTTGTCACTCTCTTGGGGAAAAAGGGGACAATCAAGTACCCTTAAGGGTTCTTCAGTTGTCTAACCTTTCAGGTTTTCAAACCAACCAGATAGGAGCCACAACTACTAGTTATTGAACAGGTGTGGTACCTGATGCATTGAAAATCTGCAGCCACACCAGCCCTTTATTGATCAGCTTGGACACCCCTGTTTTATAGGCTTCTATGTTGTGTGTACAGTCATGGCCAAAAGTATTGGCAGTGACATAAATTTTGTGTTTTGCAAAGTTTTCTGCTTCAGTATTTGTAGATCATTTTTCACATGTTTCTACGGAGTACTGGAATAAGCATTTCATAAGTTTTAAAGGATTTTATTAGCAAAAAAACATTCAATATATGCAAAGTGGGGGTCAATATCAAAAGTAAATGCCAGTGTCTGGTGTGGCCACCAGCTGCTTTAAGTACTACAGTGCAGCGCATCTTCATGGACTGCAACAGATTGGTCAGATCTTGCTGTGAGATATTACTCCACTCTTCCACCAAGGCATTTGCAAGTTCTCAATTATGTCTGTCACATCTTAGACATTAATGGCTGTGTGTTGAGTTATTTTGAGGGGACAGCAAATTTACACTGTTACACAAGCTCTACACTCACTACTTTACATTGTAGCAAAGTGTCATTTCTTCAGTGTTGTCACATGAAAAGATATAATGAAATATTTACAAAAATGTGAGGGGTGTACTCACTTTTGTGAGATACTGTATGTCTTCTAGACCTTTAAGGTTATTGCAGTTTCCACATAATTATTTTGAAGTCTCGTTTAATATCAAAAGGAGATAAGGATTTCTCTGTTGCGGATCCACATCTCTTGAATGGTTTGCCTTTTCATATTACCCTGTCCTAGTAGCCTGTACTACCCATGATGGATTTAAATCTTATTTGAAGACTTGCCTCTTCTCTCTTGCTTTTGACTACATTTAGTTTAACTACTGTATATTATTTGTTTCGTATTGCTAGGTTCTTGGCATGTAAAGCACTTTGGTCAACATGTGTTGTTTTTATATGTGCTATATAAATAAATGTTGTTGTTGCTCTACCATGATGGACTGGCAAATGAGTGAAACTACAAATCATTCTATATATAATATGTATAATATATTCACAGACACGCTACAATTGTTGCATAAGCAATCACATAATTTTTTTTTTTTACCCCTAGATAGCTTTTGAGAATGGTTTTGACAAAAGAAGTTGTTATACTATATTTGCTAGTTTATTTTATTAAATATCAAAAAACTAAAAGGTATGCATTATAGCTGACACCTACATGAACACTTTGTAGTACTATAGCTGACACCTACATGAACACTTTACCGTTGGTTGTATGACTGTATGTCATTCTCTTCATATGCTATTGAGCTTTAAATTATGGCATATTTTGTGTATGAGCCCATTGGGTAGTGAAATGCATGGTAATATTTACATAGGACTTGCTAGTTTATTTTAATAAATATCAAAAAGAATTATGAGGTAACTAGAGAAATGTACTAATCGTCTGCTTGTAGTTCATTGCCATGATTCATCCCCACCCAATCAGATATCATCTGCACAGCTGCACTTCATTAAACAGTGGCCATCCACCATGAGTGAATTAACTAGGTTAGCTGACAGCTAACATTAATTCCATCCATTCAATAATGGACTAATAATGATATGCTTTTCTTTCATAGCAGTTTGTGTAAGGTTGAAATGCATGTTAAAATTATGAGGTACCACTACATATTTTTATTTTCATTGCAAGATTTCCTAGCAGAGGCTGGTAACATTTGCAAATAAATGTCAATTTACCCTGTGTTTACTTTCTTTACTGACACAAATGAAAATGAAAAGACTGCATCAATTAAGCTCAGCTTTGGGAAGGGAAGCAATAAGGGACAAGATGAGACTGAGAGAAAAAAGAAAAAGAGAAGATGATGGAGATGAGAGAGGAAGAGCAGGTACTACCCACTGTGTCCATAATATGATTAGCATTATGATACTGTGCTCTTTAACACAAACTGACCTGATCTCATTCAAACAATGTAGGCCTAATTACCACAGAGATTTATGTTCTTTGGTAATTACAGTGAAACCTATAGGTTCAATTTAATTTCAGAAGCATAGTGTCATAATACAGTATAGTACTATTGTATAGATATAATTTTGTAATAATTTTATGTACTGCTTGAGACACATTTTTATAATTCAAATCCAAAATGATGCAAACTCAAACACAAAGATTAAATAAAGATGTTTTAATTTGCTAGTGCGCACTGGCATGGTTTTAAAGCTATTATCCAACATCTTAAAATGCACATATGTCGATCAGGGAAATCAATATTTTCCACCCAACCCTGATAACAAACTTAAATTTTGGGCCTCGGTATTTTTAAACCCTGTATACGGCCATAACATCTAGGGATTTCTGGTTTCCCCAGAGCCCTTGAGAGAGAGAGAGAGAGAGAGAGGTGTCAACTTTTTTTTTTTTTTTTTTTTTTTACAATGGCAGATCATGGAGCCTCTCAATATTTCCTGGAAGTTAGCATTAAATACTAGCAGCACAGTAGAATTGCAGCAGAACATACCATTTGTGATGTACTTTTAAAAGGTAAGACGTTTAAAGAACAGGATTGCATATTGCCAGTACATCTGAATTAAATTAACTTGTACATAAAAGCACACTAGTGAATTACTTCTCACTATATTAGTTGTAGGGTTTGTTATCAGATAACAGATTAGGCTAGGATATTCTACTGGAAGTTAGCAACATAACAAACCACGAACAGCTTATTAAATTCATTGTAAAATTTGTTCTCTTAATGCAAGTTCATACAGTATCTCACAAAAGTGAATACACTCCTCATTGCTTCAGTGTTGTCACATTAAAAGATATAATCAAATATTTACAAAAATGTGAGGGATGTACTCACTTTTGCGAGATACTGTACATGGTTGTGAAATGAGAGGAAAAAAGTTTTAAACGTTATTTTTTTGCCGGGGGGGTAAATATTAGTTAAATATAACATTGGGGTGTGTGATAATGGTGGGTGTAAGTGATAAATTGAGGACATCCATTTTATTCCTTATTACACATGTAGTAAAGTATCAAATTCCTTGTAGGAAGAGAGCTTTTTTTTTTTATGATGCATCCTATGATTTCTGTCACGAATCGTGACGGAGCAGAGATAGGACGGATGCAAGTGCTGGATGAACAGTTGTTTATTAGAGACAGGCAGACAAATCCAAAACGTGATCCAAAACGTAATCCACAAACATGCAAGAGGTCAGGCGATTGGCAAACAGGCATACACTTGGCAAGGCAGGAATCTAGGTCGATAAACAAAACAAGAAACGAACTATGACGAGGGGCTGGAAGCGGATAATCCAGCGCGAACTAACTCTAAACATGGACCGTGACTATGATACGCGCTAAACTAACTCTAAAGTATTAATCTTCCGCGTTGTGTGCTGGGAGGCGCGCAGTATATATGCGGACATGATCAGCGTCTAAACCGCTAGCAGCTGAGAGCAATTCAGACCCACGTGAAATCCAAGCCAATGACAGAACAGGGAGGGGACATGACAGAAACAAAAACACACGTGTCCAGATGTCATTACAGTCAACAACGGAAAAGCAGGTGCTCGCGCATTCGCGCTTAGAGCACGCTGCTTCAAGGGGGAATCGTGACAGAACCCCCACCCCCAACAAAGGCACCTCTCCCGGAGTGCCATGAGTCATCCCACTTCATTGGCGGCCCCGGCTCCCTGGGGGGCTGAATGTCCCAAGCAGAGCCAGGAAACTGCACGGTGTTCTTGGCGGCGTAGGGAAGCGGAGCAACGACCCTGGCTGAACAGGGAGGCTGAGCGACGTCCTCAGCTGAACAGGGAGGCTGAGCGACGTCCTCGACGGAGCATGAAAGCGGGGCGACATCCTCGACGGAGCAGGGAAACAGAGCACTGTACTCAGTAGAGCAGGGAAGCAGGGCGACGTCCTCGTCGGAGCATGAAGGCAGGGCGACGTCCTCGGCGGAGCAGGGAAACAGGGCGACGTCCTCGTCGGAGCATGAAGGCAGGGCGACGTCCTCGGCGGAGCAGGGAAACAGGGCGACGTCCTCGTCGGAGCATGAAGGCAGGGCGACGTCCTCGGCGGAGCAGGGAAACAGAGCACTGTACTCGGCAGAGCAGGGAAGCAGGGCGACGTCCTCGTCGGAGCATGAAAGCGGAGCGACGTCCCCAGCTGAACTAGAAGGCAGAGCGAAGTCCCCAGGGAGTAAGGCCAGGGAGAGGAGCGTGGGTCTCCTCGCGGCCAGGGAGAGGAGCGTGGGTCTCCTCGCGGCCTGGGAGAGGAGCGTGGGTCTCCTCGAAGCAGAAGGGGGGAACGATATTTGCCATGGAGCAGGGAGGCTGAGCAACGACCTCAGCTGAACAGGGAGGCTGAGCGACGACCTCAGCTGAACAGGGAGGCTGAGGCTCTGAGGTCACCAGGTGAACCTTGGGCATGAGCGGAGCTTGGCTGGCGTGTCAGCCGACTGGGGCGTGAGCAGAGCTTGGCTGGGCGTGTCAGCAGACTGGGGCGTGAGCAGAGCTTGGCTGGGCGTGTCAGCAGACTGGGGCGTGAGCAGAGCTTGGCTGGCCGTGTCAGCAGACTGGGGCGTGAGCAGAGCTTGGCTGGGCGTGTCAGCAGACTGGGGCGTGAGCAGAGCTTGGCTGGGCGTGTCAGCAGACTGGGGCGTGAGCAGAGCTTGGTCATTAGGCTTAGATATTAGCAGAGCTTGGTCAACTGGATCAGCAGGCTTGAACGTGACCTCAGGGACGAGAGGCTTGGCTTGGACCTCAGAGACTGGAGGCTTGGCTTGGACTTGGATTTCAGGGACTTGAGGCTTGACCTGGACCTCAGGGACTGGGGGCTTGACCTGGACCCCAGGGACTGGGGGCTTGACCTGGACCCCAGGGACTGGGGGCTTGACCTGGACCCCAGGGACTTGAGACTTGACCTGGATTTCAGAGTTGAGCTCTGCATGAAGTTGCCTGTAGTAGTAGGTAAACGGCAGGGCAGGTTCGCCTGCCAGACTTACCCCCCTAAGAAGTTGTTCTAGCTCGTCCTTCGCCTCCGGACTCCCGAATCGCACATGAATTCCTCCACAAACTGTTCTACACCGTCCAGGTTCCTACAGTGCTTATCCAGTTTGAGCTGCACCCATTGACGGGCCGGTCCAAAGAACCGGGACCACATGAATCGGAGCCATTGCTTCTCCTCTGGCTTAGGTCTAACAGGCTGGCGAGATAGTATTGACAGTCTATCAGAAAATATTCAGGGGCACCGAAAAATCCGTCAAATGGATCAGGAAGCTCCATAAATGTCCATTGTGGGAAGTGGACGGAGTCCATAGCGGGGACGGTTGGCGTCGACTTCCGGGTTCTGCGTCTCCTCCGTTCTCCTGCTGCATCCATGTTTTGGCGGAAGATTCTGTCACGAATCGTGACGGAGCAGAGATAGGACGGATGCAAGTGTTGGATGAACAGTTGTTTATTAGAAAGAGAGACAGGCAGACAAATCCAAAACGTGATCCAAAACGCAATCCACAAACATGCAAGAGGTCAGGCGATTGGCAAACAGGCATAAAAGCAGGTGCTCGCGCATTCGCGCTTAGAGCACGCTGCTTCAAGGGGGAATCGTGACAGATTTCAGTGTCCTCATCCCTTCTTTCCTCAATCTTTGAAACTGATATGGGCAGAACACATGGTACTGCTAATTTTTATATATTGAAAATATTAAATCACTTCGAAATAAGAAATATTACTACAGTTAGTAAGACTTCATACATATTCTAACTGTGTCACCTGTAACACTATAGCTGTGATCAGCAGCAATGTGTTCTATGTTTGTAGGTCCAGGGGTGCATCATGGTGCAGGGGGCCTCCTAATTTTGACCACAAGACGATGCACAAAGATGGTGTGAATAACATCTGGTCCCAGTCTAGTCTTGGCATTTTTGGTCCTGACAAACTGGTCTGCTTCAAAATGTGCCTGCAGAGTGACTTGAGTTTACTTCCCACACACAACTCCTTTTTGTCTACTCACATACTGTAATGGTTAAATGCACAGTATTAGGGAACACTTTCCACATAGTTAAACAACACCTAAGAACATGACACAATGGCCTAAAGACTCTCTGCAATGAGACAGCACCGTCACCAGGAGTCTCGGCTCCCTGGATTTTGCAAGTCTTTTGCTGTTCCTTATTATTAAATAAACCTCACATTAAACTTTCCCATGGTGTGGTCTTTGTGAGAAAGTGCATGTATACTTGAGTCTGATTACCTCACAAATATTTTCGGTGTTGTAATGTTTTGTTATATTTAGATTGCTCCTGCTCATTTGATCCTCTCCATGTCATTGGGGACAGCATCCATTCATACTCCTTTCTCTGAGCGATTGGAGTATCCCCATGCAGCACAGCAAACCATGGTGGACACTATACAAGGACAACATGGAGGAAAGGACACAGACAAAATGCTTGACATGCTTTTCAGTTTATTAGAAATGTATTTATAAATCCATGTAACTAATTGTATAGCAAAAGTCAAAATACAAAAATTTATATGACTGTGTATGAGCATGTGCTTTAAGTTGTTTTTAAGTTGAATATATTATTTATTAATGTATATTTAAATAAATGCAGGGGTGCATAAGAGCTGTAAACATTAAGATTAATTTCACTTAATTAAATTTTACATTTCACTTATTTGTAATGGATTTTCTAAGACAACACACTTAACATCATGCGGCTGCTGCTAGTCCATTAATCCATTTGAATGTGTCATAAAGATGACATTATTGATTGCCCTTGACTAACTTACAAGTTTAGGAACATAAAAAAATTAAAATAAAAAAAATAATTAAAAACAACAGCAACACGGTCTTTAACCATGGTATGTTAACGAGGCAGGTAACGCTAATTAACCACATTAATCCTCAAATATTAGTGGATTTTATTACTTTTTAAAACAACATTGATGTAACTATATATACATACACATGTCGATGAGTTATATAAATATTTTAAATCACCAAAAATCGCAGTTATGTCTCTCTAACTCTATTCATTCAAATAGCCCGCATATAACTTCCGGGAACTATCCGAAGTCTACATGAATCACGTGACGGTCAAGTGATTTTGAACTTCCGTTGGCGCAACTCTCCCTCTCTCAAGGGCTCTGGATTTCCCTAAAGGATGTCAAAAAGAAATGCCCGATGACGTACTTGCGTTCTGTAGCCGTTCCCGCTTCCGCATGAATTTCCCGGACAGCACGCATAAATACTGCAGCACAAACACAAGACTGCATTGACTAGCAGCTCAACAGACAGAAAGAGACAATCTCATAAGGACAACTTCAGATCGCTGTTTCTAATCCGAGCCCATTAACCACTGGTATGTATTCTGTGAATTATTATGCATGTGTAGAAAATCTGATGCTTGCAGAATGAATGTCGGTCTGATTGATCCAGTCAGTCATTATTTGATTGATTCTTTGATTTATTCATTGATTTTTAAAATTAAAAGTAACATAACTTGGTTCTTTTTCTTTTCTTTTCTTTTCTTTTCTTTTCTTTTTTAGAAATGGATGACAAAGATTTGTTAACGCTGGAAAGGTAAGTCTTGTCTTGGAAGTAATTAATAAAATAAGCTAATGTTGTCATGTGGGCAATATCTTGTGACATTAGTATGATTAGTATGAAGTTTCATTTAACCTTAACTTAAACTTAAATTGACCAAGACTTATTGGGATGATTTATTTATTTCTTTAATATTTATTTATTTTTGGCATGGTATTTTTGTTGTTGTTCTGCTGCACAACACCTATTGTGATGCCATATTATTTATATTCCTGTGTAGCAAGCAATACAGTTAGGGATAAGAGATAATTGGAGAATTTTTACTAAGCTGAGTCAAGAAATAAACACAGTCCTTCATGAAATCATTCCCTTTTATCAGGTCCTTTGACAGTGACTGTGGATTTGATTCAGATGCCATGGATTTTGATGAGCTGGACTGCTCTGATCCATTGGCCATGGTAAGTCATGGATACAGATTTGTAAACTTTCACCTTCTTTTCACTATATGAAAACCTGAGCTCACTGTGGACTCTGGTGTTTCACAGAGTGGCAGATGTGACCTGCACGAAGGACTCCGCATCGAGGTCACCAAGGAGCCTCTTAGTATGCGCCAAGTTGCTAATGTTGTAATCGCTCTGCAGAGGCTGAAACTCACTCAAAATATTCAGTCCACGGAGTTCACCGACCAGGAACTTTTCAATGTCTTCATTGAGAATGTGATTGAAGGTGCAGTTCAAACATTATATCTTAATGTATATGCATATATTCTTACTTTGCTTTGGTGTGAGATGAAACTGATTGCATGAGCACTGACACACTCCCATCTTCCTCACACAGAGAGCATGGTGATCAATTTGAAGTGCACTGAATCCAAGAGTTACAGCCTGCAAGACAAGGTTGTGCGGTGCACTATATGTGACAAGTCTAAAAGGGCTTTGGTGCAGAGGGAAAAGCTTCCTATTCTGCTGGCCTTTACTCTGAAGGGTGGAAACAAGGATAATAAAGGTAAACTTACATTACAAACCACTTACTCTACTAAAAATGTATAGTAATGGTTCCAAAACCTGAGACAAATTCAATCAAGGCATATAGCATAGCAGATGGATAAAGACATCCTTCAGGTGCTAAACTGGGCTCTACCACTACTGTTGTGATAGTTTGCTGAATTTTTTCACATGCACATTCATAATCTGCATCTCTTTATAATTCCTGCTATTTATTCTGTCTTCTATCCATCTGCCTATAACTTTACTCTATGGTCTTTAAGTCCTGACTTGTCACTCTCACTTCTCAACCATCATATATTTTGAGCCTAATTCTTTCTAGCAGCTGCATCTATTTTGCTTGCTTGTCTATTGTAAAACCCTCTAATCTGTATTGACATTTAACCAAAGTGATTTTTTTTGTTTGTTTGTTTTCCAACAGCATGGTTCAACCTCTCGGCCTACACTCCACCAAACTGCACAGAAAACACGAAAGGACAGCCTGTATGTTTGGGGATTGTAAAGACCAATCTCTTTCTCTCATGCACACTGGAGAATGAAACTCCTTTTCTTGGCTTAGAGGTATGTAAACATAACCATTTTAACCAATGCCATTGATTCATTTAAAAGTGGTCACTTCGCACAGGTTTTTATTTTCCACAAAAGTGATTAACAAGCAAAGAATAATACAATCAAAGCACAGAGCTGGTAAAGGAGTCAACCGTAATAGCGTGATTTCAGTGAGGTGCCATTTAGCCACTGTAACTCTTTAAAATGAAACTTTCTTCCTCCCATTATTCTCAGGAATTTCAGATGGTGCAGTGTCCTGTTGAATATGTGCCTTAAAGAACATATTTAATATTTAATAGAAGTGAATGTGTTTGGGTACAGGGTTGACAGAATGTGGTGGGATGTGACTAAAATGTACATATTTCCTAAACTATAATGGATGACTCATGTAAAGGATGCTTCAAGCATGATATTCACATGGATTAATGCAAAAGAAATAATATATTAAGTATTTGAAGAATTAAATTTCAGGGTAAGGTGTAGTTATAGTGGGTAGAGGTAGAGGTGCTGTAGAGGTTAGGACACTAACAGTGTCCCAATTGTGGAATCACCCAATTAGAAGCTTTATCCTACTGACTAGAAACAAATTCAGTACAAAGAGAGGCATAATATGATATGATATAATAGTTTTTTTTACACAGAGCCAAAATGTCTGATGCAGTGAAAATCAGAGAACACTAACTTATAATGGTTATTATGAAAGTAATGCATTCATTCTTTTGTAGGAGGTAAAAGACAAAGAGAGACTGAAGTCCATCCAGGAGAATGATGGCATGGAACGCTTCCTTTTCTTCAGAAACGGCACTGGTGACTCCCTTAACACCTTCGAGTCGGTCAAATACCCGGGCTGGTTCATCACCACCTCAAAGGAGGACTATAAGCCAGTGCAAATGTGTAAGCAGCAATCCAGTCACCTCCAGCTGTTCACACTCCATGATGAGACTGTAGTCTCTCAGAATGAGATCTGATTCAGAAAACCAGTTTCCAGAAAGTATGTACTAGGTACAAGTGTAAATCCGGAGGCTCATTTTATGTTTATCTCTGCTCGAGATACCTGACTGTTCTGTGCTTGTTTGTGGTTTCAAGATTATCACAAGATGAGTTCAGAATTATGTATTTTTATTTAAAATTTTATTTTGTGAGATATGTGACTGCTCTGTGCTTGTTTGTGGTTTCTCAATAATCACTATGAGATGGTTTTTATTTAACTTATTTATTTAAAATATTGCATTGATTTCATTAATTTAATTTACTGTCATATTTAAAAGTCTAATAAAATATCTTTTTGTCAATTATGCGGCAGTGTATGGGATTTGCATAAAGATGAGAAACCATTTAGTAAACTATTAAGTAATTTAGGCTCAAGGTGTAGATGCACTACACTGACTTTGTACTGATTTGCAGATAAATGTCAGACATTTCATGCCTGATAGGAGAGCAATTGCATTGTCATATAATTAATGGCCAGCAATACATAAAGTGCAAATAGTAACATTATTTTTTTTAAACAATGTAACAAATTTGCCTCACACCTCTAAGGATGGGGGTTCGAATCCTGCCTACCCCCAATTTCGCAGAGTTTGCATGGGGGTTTCCTCTGTTTACTCTGGTTTCCTCCCCCAGTCCAAAGACTTACTAGGCTGATTGGCATTTTCAAATTGTCAGTAGTGTGTGTCATTGCACCCTGCAATGGGTTGGCCATCCAGGGTGTCCCTTTGAGTCACCTGGGACAGGCTCCAGGCTCCCAGCGACCCTGTGTAGGATTAGCGGTACAGAAGATGGATGGCTGGATGGATGCGCAAAGCTACTGATTCAATAAAAAAAACAATATTGAGATTGATTGGTCCAAGCACCAAGGGAGCAGCAGTGTCTGTTTCAACAGCTAGTATTAGCATGTGGGTGTTATTATGAAACATCACTGAACACACGTGAACTTTGAGCCACAATGTACAGTGAAATTATTCGAGAATTAAAAAAACTGCCTTTTCCACTCCATTTGGGTTATACTGCTTTGTGACCCTTCCATTTGGTTTGTTTTGATCCCCAGTTATGTTTCAATATCTCATGAACAGAATACTCCACCCGCACAATGCTTATACCACTGCTTATGTAGATGACATTGTTATTTATAGTAATGATTTACAGTGGCACTTACAACATCTGTCACAACAAGAGCTGTCCTGAGGTCCTTGAGATGGGTGAAACTCACAGCAAACACAAAGAAGTGTGCAGTTGGATAGTTGGAAGTACAATACCTGGGCTTCCACTTGGGCCATTGGTAGGTGCATCCCCAAATTAATAAGACAGGGGTGACTGAGGCCTGCCTGAGACGCAAGACCAAAAAAGGGGTTAGGCAGTTCCTGGAACTGGCTGGCTTTCAGAAGTTTCTTCCTTAGTGGGGGTTAGCTGCAGGCTGGATGCAGCCAGCCTGAGTCGTGCTGTGGGGGTACGTGGCAGTGGGAGTGTTGTCAAGCATCAGACAGAGAGGAATTGGGTTGAATTGGCAGGTAACGTGTGATAATTCTCAACTGTGCCTTGTTTCTTTGTGCTTTTATTGACGGTTGTAACCAGAGAGATAGAGTGAGTGATCTAGCTGGTGGAGTGTGCAACACACACACACACACACACGCAGCAGAGCATGAACTTGAACTCAAATGTACAGTAGCTAAGGCCGTACTCTTTTTTTGTTGAGTTTTTCAAAGTGCACTGAAAAGTGCAGTGTGAATAAAAGCGGACCCGGAGCCAACCTCTCAAGTCTTCCTCCACACCCTCAAACACCTCAAACACACACACACACACAGAGAGTTAGCCATAATACTAAAACTGCTGACAGGTGAAGTGAATAACATTGATTATCTTGTTACAGTGGCATCTGTGAATGGGGTGGGATATGTTAGGCAGCAAGTGAACAGTCAGTTCTCGAAGTTGAAGCAGGTAAAATGGGCAAGCATAAGGACGTGAGTAAGGGCCAAATTGTGATTGTCGTTCAGTTCAACTTTCAGTGGTTTTAATGTTATGGCTGATGGGTGTATGTGTACTATTTGAATATTCTGACATCTTATTGACCAGATTTGGTTTGGATCGGATGAACCCTAGGAGGAGTGTTAAAAAGTTTGGTTTATAACACTATTGCTATGTGCCTGTGTCCCATCGTTGAACATACATGTGAAGTTTAGGTCACATTGCATGAACAGGAATTATACCACAGTTCCTGATTGCATGATGTGACATATTAATTGATATCCTCAGCATGGCAATATCATTTAGCATATCAGAAATTCCTTGTCAATTTATCATCATGAATATATTCTATCAATTTGCTGAACAACTTTGGGTTAAATATAATGAATCCAATAAGAGTCTAACATATATATATATATATATATATATATATATATATATATATATATATATATATATATATATATATATATACTGTTGGCATGTGTGACAATGTGACAATGTTCCATTATTGAACATAATTGCTTATGAAATAATTGCTTGCATAAAACAGAAAATTTGAATGGCATGCCTTTACACATAGTTTCAAGGCCATAATATTACAGAAAATTCCGAAAATCCATAATGTTGTACAATTTCAAACTTTCACTGCACTCATTTATGGAAAGTTTTGTATTTCAGGAAAGTAACAAACCAAAGCTGAGAGGCTACAACATCCCATTCTTGCATTAAGTATAACTTTCTATAATGAGTGACATTACAGAAGAAAATTGTAATACGTATTTTTTTGTTACTCTCTTGGAATAAAATGGAAAATGGAGTACCCTTAATGGTTCTTCATATAAGGGATGTGTCTAATCTTATCTTTTTCAGGTTTTCAAACCAACCAAGCAGAAACTACAACTACTAGTGATTAAACAGGTGTGGTTCCTGATCCATTGAAAGTCTGCAGCCACACCAGCCTCATTAAAGTATCGCATTCTTTAAAGTATTAGCTAAAACTCTGTACGTGTATATACGTATAAAATGGTCATTGTTGAAATAGTGTTACCTTCATCATAAGAAATATGATTGTGCATACCTTTGACATTATCTTTACTTTTTCTAAGACCATAGAACTTTGTATGTGACCTAGTTTCAGTGGAGTAAATATTTAACTTTCCTGATTAACACTTTGAGAGGTGGACTAACCCAGAACCCATAGTTAACATTGCTTTTTCAGCTGCAATACATTAAAAAATATAATTATTTTATTACTTAGTCTTGTTCATATGATTCAATTTGGAATCACTTTTGGAATGTCATCTTAAGTAAAGTTTGCATGTTAGGATTTTTAAACTGATAATGTCCTGCGATCCTTAATGAGCATTTGATAACTATGAGGAAAAACAAGCACATCACACACTGCAATATGAAGGCCTGCCAGTTCATCATCAGGTGGAACACTTTTTTACTCGTGCTTTCTTTTCATTTTAAAGAAAGAAGCAGACTACTGAGAACATTATAACTATATGTCTTTATATTTTACAGTGCATTCAGCATGTATTCAGACCCCTACATTTTTTTCCACATTTTGGTATTTTGCAGCATTATGATAAAATGCTTAATTTTTATTTATTTATTTATTTTTACATCAATCTACACTCCATACCTCATAATGACAAAGCAAAAACCAGATTACTCTGGTTCAGATTACTTACATCACTTTTATTGTCTCTTTTGTGCTTGGATGGTCGTCCTCTTGTCATTTTCTGTTACTGACAACATACCTGTCCATTTTAAGGACTTGTAAAGATGAAGACATTTTTGGCCATGAAGAATGAATAAGCTAGCTAACACTCTCATTTACATTTATATATTTATGAAATTTAACTTAAAACTTAATTTGATATTATTAATTTTCCCTGAGGTGTTCACAAACCACTGGTTACAAAGTCCTGCCCTAAACATGCCATGGTGGCACCAGCTTCCATGTGAGTGAATTTCACAGACAGCGCGCATAAATATGGCAGAACAAACACAAGACTGCATTTATTAGCATCTCAACAGCCAGAAAGACAGTCTCACAAGCATAACATCAAATTCCAGTTTCTAATCTGATCTCATTAACCACTATGTATTCTGTGGATTTATATGCATGTATAAAAGATCTGAAGCTTGCAGGAAGAATGTCTGACTGACTGACTGATTGAGTCATTCAATTAATTCTTTCTTTGATTGACTCATTGATTGAATAAAAGTTAATATAACATCTAATTTTGTTCTTTAACACTGTTAGATTCTTATAATAATACTAAGTCAGTACTAAGTCTGTGAAGGTGTTCAGCCAGCCAGGTCATTTTGATTGTCCAGTAGTAGAAGCTCCCTGGATAAGTTGTTTTAAGAATAGCAATTTTAAGAATATATCTCTCCACATGTTTTGACATTTTCCAACTAGACAAGTTGTTGTAAAGCACATTTGTTCTGTTGATGAGATTGGAAAGGTTTCTGACCTGATGCTGGTAGCCAAAGCCTGTTCTAAGTTAAATAAGACTTATCAGGATGTTTTTTAAGCATGATATATTTGTTGCTATTCTGCAACAATGCATATTATTTTCCCATTTTTACCCTGTGTAGCAAGCAATACAGGTACTGTAGGGATTAGAGAGAATCAAATCATTTTTACTATGCTTTGTCAAGAAATAAAATGAATTCATGAATTCATTCCCTTTTTACAGCTACACTGACTGTGACTGTGGATTTGATCCAAATGACCTGGACTTTGACGAGCTGGACTGCTCTAATCCTTTGGCCGTGGTATGTCATGGATACAGACTTGTAAAATCTCAGCTCACTTCACATGAGCATTACTCATGTTTCTTTTCACAACACCAGAGCTCACTATGGACTCTGGTGTTTCATAGAGCGGCAGATGTGACCTGTGAAGAGGATGTCGACCTATCAAGGTCACCAAGGAGCCTCTTACCATGCACCACATTGCTAATGTTTTAATCACTCTGCAGAGGCTGAAGCACACTCAAAGTGTTCAGTCCATGGAGTTCACTGACCAGGAGCTCTTCTTGGAGATTTTGATTGAATGTGTGGTTCAAAACATTATATCTTAATGGATATGCATGTATTCTTACTTTGCTCTGGTGTGAGATGAAACCAATTCCATGAGCACTGACACACTCCCATCTTCCTCACACAGAGCATGGTGAGCAATTTGAAGTGCACTATATGTGACAAGTTTAAAAGTGTCTTGGTACAGAAGGAAAACCCTATTCTGCTAGCCATAACTCTGAAGGGTGGAGGAGAATAAAGGGTTTTGGAGAAAACTTCCAATACAAAACACTGTCACTACTAACATTTTATAGGAATTGATTTGGTTCCAAAATTTAAGGCAAAATACAATCAAACCATATAGCATTATATATACATACAGTTTGGGTGAGCTAGCCAGCTTTTGGGTCCACCCTGCCATGAAAAGTTCATTTAGCACTCTGGTCATTGATTCACTTTAAAAAGGCTCAGGGGTATTAAAAGGTATGCTTGGCACAATACTTTTTTTTTTGTTTGTTTGTTTGTTTTTTTACCATGCTTTACCAGCACACATTCTATGTCCATGATCCTGACCATCAACTTTGTAAGTTCTCTTTGTTTCTATTTTCTGTATATCCTTCATTTGTGATTTGGTGCAATAAACCCATTCTTTACTTTATCTCCAAATACTCAGTAGTTCTTCTGTAAGAAAGTATGTTGCATTAAAAGTACATGGCTTGTATGATTTATATGGTTATTAGAAATAGTTTCCTAAGCTAAAGTTTTATTATGTTAGACTCTGTGGGAATACAAATTTAAAATAATGGTAACTGAGGCTTGGTAAAACACCTTTTGTCATTTGCTCTTGGTGCCCCTGTCCTATTCTTTGAATTGGTGACCATTGTAGTGTAAATGCAACATGGACTTTTCTTTATCCATCCATTTTCTATATCGCTTATCTTACTGGGTCATGGGGAACTTGGAGCCTATCCCCAGGAGCATGGGGCACAACGCAGCGTACACCCTGGACAAGGTACCAATCCATTGCACGATTCATACACATTCACACACTACAGACAATTTGGGCATGCCAATCAGCCTACCATGCCTAACCATAACCCTTTGGACTGGGGAGGAAGCCGGAGTACCCGGAGGAAACCCCCGCAGCACAGAGAGAACATACAAATTCCACACACACAGGGCCATAGTGGGAATCGAACCCCCAAAGCTGGGGGTGTGAGACGAATGCACTAACCACCAACCCACCGTGCGCCCTGACTTTTCTTTATCTCTATGAAAATGAAGTTGTCTGAGTTTTATAGTTATGCTGATTGGATTAGGACTGATGAAACTACAGAGCCTGGGGCGGGTTCCTATAACTGTTTACTTCCTTTGCATACATTGTTTAAGGTTGTCACCTGAGTGCTTTGTCTCCACCCCTAAGCACTTCCCCCTGAAATGTATATTAAACTACAATGTACAGCTCATTGCTTTTAGACTTGATGACTGCAGTGCAAGACAGCACATTCTGACCTGTAGACTGATGTTCCTGATGTTCTACAATAATGAATCCTGCTGAAGCGTTATCTGAGTCTCCTGGTCTTTGCTTCTGAGTTTCCAACAACACATTTGAAGGCAACCTCTGACAAGCTAAGTTAAAATGCTAATACTTGCGTATTAAAATGCTAAGGCTTGCATGTTGATATAAACCTCTAAGCTAACAATATAATTGTTTATTGTAGGCTATATAAAAGCCTCTGACAGAGGAATGCCATTTTATAATGAAAGCTTAGCATGAAACTCCTTTAGATTAAACACAATCGGAACACTGAGATATTACACTTCTAGTACTAGCTAAATTATTCTCTGGAATCATAAAAATAAGTTAACAGTTATCATTAATTGGAGTCAGATAATTAATTAATTGTATTGGAGTCAGATATTTAAATCATAAAACTAAAACACGCATTTAACCCTTGACTGCACTTATTTCCATATAAGGCTGATATAAGAACCCTTTAAAATTTAGCCCTAATTTTTTCTAAGAGTGTATATCTGTTGGGTGATGGTTCATTACAAACTCATTGCATTACCTGCATTAAAGAATTACTAAAAACTCATATGTACTTGGACATGTATGTATAAAATAGTCAATGTATAAGTATTATGATTTTGCAAACCTTTGACATCATCCTTACTTTATATGAGAGAGTAGCACCTTATACAGTCCCCTTCCAAAAACATTGGAAGAACAAGGCCAGTTCATTTGTTTGTGCTATACACCAAAGACATTTGAGATCAAAAGATGGATATGAGATGAGAATTTAGAATTTCGCTTTTATATTCTGGTATTTACGTCTAGATATGTTACACCTCAGCCTCTTTCAGTTGTTTTTTGTTTTGAGGGGTTTCTCCCTTCAGTCTCCTCTTCAGGAGAAACTCTTGTTTGTTGGGCTGTGCACTCTAGCTGTTGGTGGGCTTGTTCTCAAACCTGCTTACTCCACTGTAACCAGTTGTCCACAGTGGGTGAGTCTGAGGGTTTGGCTCTTCAATGGAGCAGACCTGTGCTGTTAGCCCTTGGCACCACTCGTCGCTTCCTTCTACATCCATGGAGAAGCTAACTATTCTGTCAGGAAACTATTGAGGATGCAAGTGCAGGTACTCAATGGTTTTATTAATCGTTGCAAACAGGACAGAGACATAATCCAAAAACATATTCAGGTTTAGTCTTAATCATTGAATAGTGAATAACTTCACTTGGATATGATAGACGTAAATTTAAAACTCTGTTAAAAGTTATGACTCTGCTACTCATACTCAAATTCAATTAACTGTTTCAGTTAACAGTTATAGAAGATCAATTATTTTTAATCATGCTATCCAGCATTACCCAGATGAGGATGGGTTCCCTTTTGAGGTTGGTTCCTCTCACTGTTCATCTCAGGGAGTTGTTCCTTACCCTTTACCGGCACCACTGGCTTGCTCATTAAATATAGATTTTAAATGTGTTTTTTTTTTTGTAAAGCTGCTTTGTGAGAATACCTACTGTTAAAAGTGCTATATAAATAAAATTTCACTGAATTAAATTGAAAGGAATTGAATTGGATATTGGTTTGGGGTACTGGAGTTATGTACGATTCATTTTCAGTTCCAGTTCCACTTTTAAATAGGCAGTTTACTATTCTTTTCTAAAATCTTTCTAAAACTGTGTTACTTGAGCTCATGACTAAATATGTTGTGTGAACATTATACTTAATATGTGGAGTCCAGTAAATTATTTGGTGGGAATGGGCTGAATCCAAGTGGTGGGAATCCAAGTAACTCCAGTGTCCCCACACAGATATGCATATCTGACCATTTGACCTTGAACATTTGGCTGGTCCCCATGAGCAAAAGTGCTCTTTTACAAAAACTGAAGCTTTTATTATAAATAAATAAATAAATAAATAAAGGACCAAAAGGTTTTATTTTGGTTACTGCGGTTATGGATAGGGTTATGTTTGGGTGTAGGCATAGCATTAGCAATTAGCTGCATTAATAATTATGTCCTCATGAGGATAGTCAGATAAGTAAGTGTGTGTGTGTGTGTGTGTGTGCGCGTGTGCGTGCGTGCTAGTTACTAGTTTCTGGAAGCAAAAACAGAAGCTCACATAAGTCACGTACAACATGCATTTTAAAAAACAATTATATAATACTTAAGTTCATGACCTGCTAAACTCTACATCCGTTATTGTTTCAGTCACGTAAAGACCGTTTCATTCTGCTTCTGCCTGCCAAATACTGTTTTTTTTTTTTTTTTTAAATGTGCAGCACATTCTGTTCAAAATAACATTTGGAAGAGTTTCAGTAAATACTTATTGTTTATGTCATATAAGCACATTAACATCTACACCACCACCATTATAATAAATTTTTATTAGTATAATCCGTCTATTTAAATATTAAGCAAAATATGTAAATATACCTACGAATATATTTATGTATTGGAGTCATGAGATTTTTAATCTGAAACATTTTTTATTTTGTGAAATAATTCAATTATTCATCTTTATTTACCACTTTACCTAGGTCAGATTCATAGTGGATCCAGAGTGATTCCCAAGAACTAATGGCACAAAGCAGTAATACACTTTGGATGGCAAGGTTGCACACACACACACACACACACACACACACACACACACACACACACACACACACACACACACACACACACACACACACACACACACACACACACACACACACACACTAACTAACTGGGATTAATTGTTCCTTGTAATTTCGGTGGAAAGGTGGCTTTATGCTCACATTTAAGGCAAATTAGAGTAGCCTATTAACCTTCCATTTTGTTTTTGAGAAGTGAGTGGAAAGTGGACTACCAAGAGAAACCACCACATACTGTCATGGTGGGTTTCCTTGTGACATATCACACTCCTTTCCCCATACACCCCAGCTTCCTTCACTAAATCCTGTTTATCTTCAGTCCTCATGTGTGTATTCACCATAACACATACACAGAATTATATGTGTGAGAAAAACTGAGAAAAACGTTAAAATACATGGTGAAATTTAACGGTAACTTCGAAACAGTAGCTGAAAAACAAAAATACAAAACAGGAACTGAAAAATGTTTGCATGTACAACATTTGGCCAAAAGCTTGTGGACACCTGAAATGTGGGCCTTCCCCCAACTGTTGCCACTAACTTGAAAGCACACAATTGCATTATATCTACCAGACATAAAATCCTAGCATTTGAAAGTCTGCTCAAAAGTGAAAACAAAGGAAATCATTTTTAAAGATTTCCTTCCTGTCCCATCACCTGAGGTGAAAGTCAATCATTTAAACAAGATCCTCTTCAGTCGATCTCTGTGCACACTAACATAGGTGGAGAAATAATCACTAATTAATTCAGTGAACTCAGTTCTGTAGTCTAAATGTGTTTTTATTAAGCAAAAATGTATTAAGTAAGGGAAGTAATGCTCTATATTTACTTAGTTGCATTTACTGGAGTAACTATTTGAAGAAAAAAAAATTTCTTTTAAGAGTGGGTTTAACTGGCCATACTTAAGCTTACTGAAGTTAATTTTTAATCGCAGAAATTTACTTTTACTTTGCTACATTCGGTGTCATTCCTCCGTTACTGTTAAATATTATTGAATATATGTAGTTTTAACAATAAGTTTATATCATGTATGAGGTAGTCCTGGAGGATAACCCCCGAACACACACACACACACACTTTCTTTTCTGTTCTGTTCCATAGTCTCTTACTTTGTTCTCTGTTGTCTTGTTTAAATGCAGATGGTGATTGTTACGACACGGCGAAATCGGCGCGGTAGCTCACAAAGTGTAGTGCCGCCCAGGGACGTGGCGGAGGAGGACTACACTTCCCAGTCATACCCGCGCTCGAGTTCGCCGGACTTCTGATTACGAACACCTGTACACACCTAAGGTTATATAAGGGCCTCCCTAGCATGAGCCGCTTGCGAAGTAACCGCTCAGCAGCCTCGTCTCTGTTTGATTACCAAGCCGGTTTCATTAGAAGTGTTTTCCCTGGTGCTCGATTTCACGCTCGTCCCTCACTACGCTTTTGCCTACGTCCCTGATATACAGCTTACCTGCTCGGTCCCGAGTCGATTCTCGTCCTGTGTTCAGTCACACGCCATCTCTCCGCTCGCCCGCGCTTGTCTCCGTCAGCGCCTCGTAACAGTGATATGTTTGTTGTGAAAATAAAGACAGTCAACTGTTGTGAAACTGTTTGGTTTTTGGGGTGTGTGTGTGAGATTTTGTGTTGAAAATTACATGTTCTGTTTTATTGTACCCATCAAAGGACTGAGATATGCTGCTTCATTTTGAACCCAGGTTTTATAGCATATAAACAGAACCAACAGACTTTCAAGGAGAGGTGTGATTTACAGTTCTCCATGTAGTCTGTGATTTTGGATTTTCCCTTCATTTTAATCAGATCCGAAAACGTAATTTGCTACTTTAGTAGTCTTCTCATTGGATACCTTATTATTCTTACTCAAGTAATTATTAACAATATTAATTTTACTGTTATTTGAGTAATTATTTTTAAATAAGTAGTTTTACTTGTACTTGAGTAAAAAATTATGGCTGCTCTACCCACCTCTGGCAGGAGCATTGCAGACATTTTGACAGCTGATATCTCTTTGCAGACTAAATTGATTAGGCTTATGTCTGTTTCTCTATGACATGTAATTATCAAAAAACTTGATCAAATTGTAAGAATAGCATATTTATCTAGCAAGGTTTTAGACACCTTTGGGCAGACTGACCCTTTCTATCGCTGTGTTTATTAAGCAGGCTCTTTACACAGCATAGGCAGACAGTGTGACAAAGTTAGAATGTAGCCTAAATAAATAAAAAAAAACAACACAACACTGTTTTGGTAAGATATATTTAAGGTTTCTTAAAGTAGAGAGATCAAATTATATTACTGGTAATTTACAGGACATTTAGTTTACTGGACATTTTTGGTTATTTCCAAGAATTCAGCCATAACATCTAACTGGGCTTTCTTGATTGCCATACATATTAATTATTTTTATTAAAATTGTATCTAGCTTCTAGAAGACAGTGATGGTTCAGTGTTTAAGGCTCTGGATTACTAATCAGAAGGTTGGGGGTTCAAGCCCTAACACTGAAAAGCTGACACTTTTGGGCCCTTATCCCTACTTGCTCCATGGGTGCTGTATCATGGCTAACTCTGCACTCTGACTCCAGCTCCCTAATGAGCTGGAATATGTGGAAAAAGAATTTCACTATAATGTATATGTAACAAATAATGGCTTCTTCTTCTTAGACATTTAAGCTTGTTATGAAGTTACTGAGCTGTAGATTAAAAAATAAACATCTTTCTAAAAGACATTGTGACTGACATTGTGATCATTTCAACCCAAAAAACTTCAATCAATAAATACAAGTAAAATGACAAGCACTGGGCATACACTACCAGTTAAATGTTTTCTTGCTCTCTGTGAGGGAAGGATTGCCTTGTTCTCTCACCTTTCGATAACAGCAACATTTGCAAATCATCAACATCTATTATCTAATGTACAGTACTGTGCAATAGTCTTAGGCATATGCAAAGAAATGTTATACAACAAATATGCCTTTAAACATAATAAAATTAAATAATTCTACATATTAAAAAAATACTATAAAGAGCAGTAAACAGAAATAAATGAAACAAAATCGATATTTGGTGTGTCGACCATTTGCTTTAAAAAAAAAATTTATTAGTAGTCTCAGGTAGAATTAGTGAGTTTATAAGGAAATGACCTGTAAGTTTTATTGAGCATCTTACAGAACCAGTGACAGTTCTTCTGGAGACTTTGACTGTCACACTTGCTTCTTATTTTTGCAGCAAAACTCAGCAGCCTTCATTATGTTTTTTGTCTGAAAAGTTGTTTCTTACAGTATGTAATGTGTTGCTTTCTTTACTGACATACAAATGTTTTTCTGTAACATTTAATTTTGTACTGGAAAACTAATGTTTGGAAATCTTAGGGTGCCTAAGATTTTGCACAGTACTGTACGACAAGTAATGCAGTTATAATGTTCTTCCTATCATGTTGCCTTAGGAGCAGTTCAAAAACAAGCAGTGGTGGATGTGTGTTAGACTTTCCTTCTCCCTTGGCCTTGGTTGATAGTGAGTCGGAATTAGATAAATAATTGTTTTTGAGAAAAACCTCGAAGCTTTTATTTTTTTTTTAACTATAGCTTTCCCCCTTTTTCTCCCAAAATTGGTCACCTACCAATTCCAACACACCAACTAGCTTTTCCCTGTTATACAACAGCTATCAACCTGGAAGGGTAAAAACTAACACATGCTTCATCGGAGACACATGAAGCAAGCCAACCTCATCATTACATGCTGTGTCACAGGGTAGAGTAACACACTCATGAGAATGCAATTTTCCCATGCATACATGAATTTACAGAGGCCCACAGTTTGGTTAGAGTCGCTGTAATGGGGCAGAGAGAGTATGCTGTCCCTCCCACCCACAAAGCACAGCCAATTTTGGACTCCAGGCCATAAATGGCTGTAGCATTGTTGGGATTCAAACTCGCAGTCTCCCAATGTTAGAGCAAACACTTTTCGTTAGGTCATTTGGGAGCTTTTAAAACTATAGTTTATCATTTCTTTTTATTAAACCATAAACTATATTTTTTAAGAAACTTGAATGAGAAAGTATAACTAATGAATAGGAATTAATTTTATGACAGTGCAATTACTCTCCTTTCAGGCCTGAATTGTCTGAGATTTATCTGCAAATCTGTGCAAAGTCAGCTTAGTCCATCCACACTTTGAGCCTAAATTAAGCTGAGATTTCTCATCTTTATGCAAATCCCATACACTGACACACATTTGATAAAAGTTTATTTTATTAGGCTTTTAAATATAACAATAAATTATTCACATTAGTCAATACAACACAATACAATCTTTGTAATAAATAGGTTAAATAAAGTTAAATAAAAAACATAATTTGTAATTATTGTGAAAACACAGCGCTGTCACATATCCCACAAAATATATTTTTTTATATAAAAAATACAGAATTCTGTTCTCATGTTGTGATTATTGTGAAACCACAAAAAAGCACAGAACAGGAAAGTTTTCGGGAGCTGAGATATACTTAAACATAAAATGAGCCTCCGGATTTACACTTGTACCTAGTACATACTTTCTGGAAACTGGTTTTCTGAATCACATCTCATTCTGAGAGACTACAGTCTCATCATGGAGTGTGAACAGCTGGAGGTGACTGGATTGCTGCTTACACATTTGCACTGGCTTATCGTCATCCTTTGAGGTGGTGATGAACCAGCCCGGGTATTTAACTGACTCGAAGGTGTTAAGGGAGTCACCAGTGCCGTTTCTGAAGAAAAGGAAGCGTTCCATGCCATCATTCTCCTGGATGGACTTCAGTCTCTCTTTGTCTTTTACCTCCTACAAAAGAATGAATGCATTACTTTTATAATAACCATTATAAGTTAGTGTTCTCTGATTTTCACTGCATCAGACATTTTGATTGACTGCCGTGTAAAAAGTTTTAGTTATGCCTCTCTTTGTCCTGAATTTGTTCCTAATCAGTAGGCTTAAGGTTGTATTGGGGTGCCATTAATTTCCACTGATATTACATTTACAAATATGCATGTAAAGCAAAGGTTAAAGACTTTAAACTTAAAACATTACATTTCTACAGCACCTGTACTCTACCTCTACCCACTATAACTACATTTTACCTTGAAATATAAGCATTCAAATATTCAAATATTTTTTTTATTAATACAAGTGAACATCACGCTCAAAACATCCTTTTATGAAAAGTTACATTTTAATCGCATTCCCAACACATTCATTCAACCCTTTAATTCGCTTCAATCAAATATTAGTTATGTCGCATTTTATGTCGAATTAAGACACATTTTCAACAGAATCTGCCTTGATTGTATTCTTTCTTGCTTGTGAGTCAAAGACTGTGTGCCAGTGACTAACCCTAAATGGACCAGATGGTTGTTTACATACCTCTAAGCCTAGAAAAGGAGTTTCATTCTCCAGTGTGCATGAGAGAAAGAGATTGGTCTTTACAATCCCCAAACATACAGGCTGGCCATTTTTGTTTTCTGTGCAGTTTGGTGGAGTGTAGGCCGAGAGGTTGAACCATGCTGTTGAAAAAAATCACTTTGGTTAAATGTCAGTACTGATTTTTAATTTTTTTTTAATTATTATTATTATTATTATTTTACAATAGACAAGCATGCCAAAAAGAAGCAATGGCAAGAAGGAATAAGTCTGAAAAGGTATGATGGACTGAGAACTGGTATGAAAAGGTATGAGAACTAAAAGTGAAAAGTCAGGACTTCAAAAGGTGAACCAAACCTCTGGACAGTGCCAAAGAGTGAAATTATAGATAGATGGATAGAAGATAGAAGAAATGGCAAGAATTATAAACAGATGGGGAATGTGCAAAAATATGGCAACATAATGCAAGAGTAGTAGTAGAATGGTCATTTAGGTACTAAGCTAATGACTGCGAAAGCGAATGTAAATTCAAATCACAGAGAGTCCAGTTTGGCACCTGAACAAGGTCTTTATCTATCTGCCATGTTATATGATTTGATTGAATTTGGCCTCAGATTTTGGAACCAAATCAATTACTATAAATTCTTAGTAGTGTAAGTGGTTTGTATTGAAAGTTTACCTTTATTCTCCTTATTTCCACCCTTCAGAGTAAAAGCCAGCAGAAGAGGAAGCTTTTCCTTCTGCACCAAAGCCCTTTTAGACTTGTCACATATAGTGCACCGCACAACCTTGTCTTGCAGGCTGTAACTCTTGGATTCAGTGCACTTCAAATTGATCACCATGCTCTCTGTGTGAGGAAGATGGGAGTGTGTCAGTGCTCATGCAGTCAGTTTCATCTCACACCAAAACAAAGTAAGAATATATGCATATACATTAAGATATAATGTTTGAACTGCACCTTCAATCACATTATCAATGAAGACATTGAAAAGCTCCTGGTCGGTGAACTCCGTGGACTGAATATTTTGAGTGAGTTTCAGCCTCTGCAAAGCGATTACAACATTAGCAACATGGCGCATACTAAGAGGCTCCTTGGTGACCTCGATGCGGAGTCCTTTGTGCAGGTCACATCTGCCGCTCTGTGAAACAGTCCACAGTGAGCTCAGGTTTTCATATAGTGAAAAAAAACATGAGCTGAAGTGAGGGGAGGTGAAGGTTTACAAATCTGAATCCATGACTTACCATGGCCAAAGGATCAGAGCAGTCCAGCTTGTCAAAATCCATGTCATCTGAATCAAATCCACAGTCACTGTCAAAGTACCTGATAAAAGGGAATGATTTCATGAAGGACTGTGTTTATTTCTTGACTTAGCTTGATAAAAATTTCTCTAATCACTAATGTATTGCTTGCTATGAATGAAGAAGAAGAGTCATCTTGGAAAAGTATTTGACTACCAGCATCAGACCAGAAACCCTTCCAATCACATCTACAAAAGCAAATGTGCTTTACAACAAATAGTCTGAATGAAAAATGGCTAAACATATGGAGAATTATATTCTTGAAAAAACTTCAACACATCCAAGGAGCTTCATCTTTCAGATGACTCTCTACTACTGGATAATCAAAATCATCTAGGCGACTGAACACCTTCACAGGACTTATATTTTTATTTTATATTATATTGTATATTATTATAACATAACAGTAACAGTGTTAAGGTTAAACAAAACTTCATAATACTAATGTCACAAGATATTGCCCTCAAAACTGCAGTAGGTTATTTTATTAATTGCTTCCAAGACAAGACTTACCTTTCCAGCATTAACAAATCTTTGTCAGCCATTTCTAAAAAAAAATAAAATAAAATAAAAATAATAATAATGAATTAAAAAAATTGATCTTACATTTAGTTTTCATCAGTTAATGAAACAGTGAACAAATCAATCAGTTAGTCAGTCAAACATTCATTCTGCAAGCATCAGATTTTCTACACATGCATATAAATTCACAGAATACATACCAGTGGTTAATGGGCTCGGATTAGAAACTGCGTTCTGAAGTTGTCCTTCTGAAGTTGTCTCTTTATGTCTGTTGAGCTGCTAGTCAATGCAGTCTTGTGTTTGTGCTGCAGTATTTATGGCTGCTATCTTGGAAATTCACTCGTGCTGACGTCACCTTGGAATGTTAAGTGTAGGGTTTTGCAACCAAGGAATAAATTTTTCCCATGGAATGACTCAATTGAACCAATTTCTTTGCAAAATGATTCACTGCTTTGAAGTGTTCGAACAATAATGTTGTAATGAAGCCTCCTTTGCTGAAATCACACGACTTGCCCAATTTGATACACGCTCCAAACCACTGATTCAAAACAAAAGATTCATAAAGGTTTCGAAGCTTCATGAAACAGTGTTTCAAAAGCGACCATCACTAGGGAATATTAAAATGTAAAATTAAGTTTTAAGTTAAATTTGATAAGCCTCCTTGAAATCTCAGGGTACTTAAGGCAAATAATTTAGATTGAAGGGGCTCAGCTGACAAAGAAGGTTGTGAAACCCTGGTCTATGTTTGCTACATAACCTAAATAAAATAAATAAACAAATCACTCTTTCTACTCTGTCTTTTTTTAATATTATACAGTGTAATAATAATAATACTAATAATATTACTACTAATACTAATACTAATAATAATAAAATAGTGTAACTACACTGAAAGTAATACTGGAGTGAGATCAAGAAAAGTGTGGCAAGAATTTTCACACAAGTCTTGGTAACTTTACCTATGGATTTTTAGTATGGTTTACATGGCACCAAGGAATTATGTTCATAAAATATATAAGTAATTTTAACCAGCAGTTTTCTTTTTTGAGTAAATTGTACTCAAACGTATTTATTTCATGCAAGAAATTATGTAATTATGTAAATCTCAACATATCGTTTCTTTAATCATTTATCATCATTACAACTTAATGGCCACTAACAATATACAATGTTATATAGAACTGGGTATATGAGCTTTCATAACGACTGAACTGGCAGAACCCTACTGCGGTCAGAAGTTTACATAAAATCATCATGAACATAAATGTCATGGCAATATTGGGCTTTCAATCATTTCTTTGAACTGTTCTTTTTCTGGGGAAGGATGATTGTACAACATACATATTTTTTAAAAAAACAAAAAAAAAACAAGAATTTGGTTCACAAGTTTTAATTTATTTGGGGTGTTCTGTAGTCAACACAAGTACAAAATTAGACATACACGGTCAAAAACATACATACATACAGCACACCTAATATTTAGTTGAATGTCCCTTGGCAAGTTTCACCTCGAGCAGACGATTTTGCAGACACGCATGTCTATGATGGGTGTGTGTAAACTTCCGACTGCAACTGTACATGATTACTTAACTGCTGTAGCTTGACACACCTGACTGAAAAGGACAAAGAGGGTGAAGCAAGAAAAATACTTTTTCAAAACATTTCATAATCCAAAAGCCTTTGGCCTTAAAGCCAACACAAAACAAGAAATACTGGAAACAGCCCATCCATAATGCTTAAAAGGAAATCAATTTAAACTGAAGTTAACCCAGTGTGTATTCACATGAATCAATTTAGAACACAATTTTTTTAATAATTCTTTGTGTAAAAATCACAGATTTGATTTTGCCATATTTAATGAACCATTGAAATTCTTCAGTAAATAATAAAATAAATGAAGTGACATTTATTTTTATTTTTTTTTAAAAGTAGTGTTAAAAGGAAAAATGCAGATTTTTCAAATACTATTTTAATTGTTCTATTTTACATTATTGCGAGGTTGGAATGACCTAACTTCCCAGAAGCATAACATAGTGAATATATCATATATAAAAAGTAAAAATCAAGAAAATAAGCAATGAATATACTTATATTCATTAGTAGCTTTATCAGGTAAATTTGTCAAAAAGATCACTTTGTAAGTGAACATATACTGACTCTAGTCAACTGTCAGCATGAGCTTTTGTCAGCCTCCTCTAGCCAGGGTTCACTTGTGTTCAACGGACACTTTATTAGACACACTAATCTTGTTAGCCTTAGAGTGCCCTCAAGTGGCAATGTTAAAGGCACCACATGTGGAAAAAGTTCAAGAATGTTATAAACCTACAGGAACGAATGAGTAGTTCTTAATTAAAATGTATCTAATGCCTATTAAATAATAAGAACTACTAGTTAATTATTCAATATGAATGATAGCAAAGTTCATTATTAACACAGAAATTACTGAGTTTTACATTTTTCCTGCAGAACTAATAGCAAACTATGGCTCTTTTATAATAACTACTGATAGTTAAGCCTTACCTTCAATAACCACTTCAGTCATTCATAATAAGTTTCAATTTATTGGTAAACTCATAACCATATAGTTAAAATACATGCAAACAACATTCGTAAGTGATTTGTGCAACTCTGTACTGTTATGATGGTACAAAGTAGTGCTAACAAATAAATGTATGATGATATTATATTCTAATTACTTGAAACAACAGCAACAACAACAATAATAATAATAATAAACTGAACAAACACTGGTGAGTATCCTCGCACCTACATGGATTTCATATTTCATTTCTTCATATTTACATCTAGATGTGTTAAAAAACTTTGAAACATTTTTGTTTTAATCCACCCATCTTTTCAAGTGATCAAAAATATTGGAAAATGTGACAGGTGACAGGTGTTTCTTGCTGCCCAGGTGTGCCCTGTTAAAATGATTGTTTAAAGAATTAATAGCTATAAATTTTAATCTCTTGGTTTGAGTCTTAGGTTTCACCTGTGAAGACTGTATTTGTTGTTTAAAAAAAAAAAAAACTTAAAAAAAAGGATAAACCAACATTTCATTACACTTCTGAATCTTAATATTTTGCATATTTGATTAAGCTACAAAAAAATTGTGTGATCACTGCATTAATTTAAAATGAAACTCTAGGCTTATATAAAGTTAATTCTCTATTGCCAAATATGAGGTGCATTTTGAACATAAAAATTATGAAAACATTACATTTAAAGTTAAACACATATTTAAGTTGAGTTAATATCTCCCCTACATTAAAATTTAAAAAATCCAAAACATGCTTAAAAATGCTCTAAAAAGTGTACAGCAATACAGTCTACATTTACAAAAACTTCATGCAGCACACTTAGATTTATGAGTGATTAGCGTACCCGCCATTGTTTCATATTGTGGCAGATGTAAAGGTGGAGGGTAATTTATAACTGCTTCAGGTTTTTCGACAAGAAACACTCCTACAATAGCTCCTCTGGAAGCTACCTCATTCCTCGTTCCTCTCCTCCTCGCGGTGCAATTAGAGAATTGATATGTCCTTCAAGATGGCTGACTTCGATCGATTTCCGGTCACGGGCTGGAGGACGGAGAAGCGAGGAAACGAGAAAGCATCAATTTGAGTATTGAGAAGTAAATACCCTAATATTTATGACAAATTTAGTAAAGTATCCCAATTCCAATGATTAAGTTAGTAAAATAAGAATGCACACTTGTAAATCAAAATACAGGTACAGGTACGAATATTTGGAGCACCAGATACAAGTATAGACAGTGCCTATGCCTTATTATGCATCAATACCTGGATTTCTAGGTTTTTAGTGCCCTCATGTGGCAAAGACAAGTCACTGTCTCACAGAATTTTGGCCCATGTAAATGAAGGGACTAAATATGTCGTTAAGGACTAAATATGCTGGGTCTCAGTATATTATCAGCTCACACATTTTTCTCCTTTCTGAAAAATCACCAGACAGATTGTGCTTTTGTTGTTTTATGACAAGTTTTCTTGCCTTCAGCATGACTTTTTTTTCATATGAGTCATCTCTCCCATATCCTTGCAAACATTTTTTTTTCATTAAGTTATGACACTATTCCTTTAAAGTTTGGAATTGAAATATGAAATATCTACTGATGTCTACCTATAGGCCGATATGTAATAGACCAACATGATATAATCAGCTATAGAGATGTATATTAACATCCAAAAAACACAAACAATCATTGCCTTTTTAACACTACTATCTTATACAGTATTTTAACTCAGTATAGCATGACATGCAGTTATAGGACGATAATGGTCAACGGGGTGGAGTGATGCAACCTGACATGGACCGGAAGGTTAATAAAGAGTGCCTACACTGAAGAAATAATTCTTTTAAATTTACTGTAAAAAATAATAAATAAATAAATAATAAGAAAGAAAAGGCAGCTGTGGTTACCAGAACTTTTCTGTATAAAGTTTGGTGGTAAAGTTTATAGTAATATGGTCAAATATTTATTTGGGGTGCCAACCCGTTGCAGGGCACATTCACACATTACAGACAATTTGGTAATACTAATCAGTTCACAACGCATGTCTTTGGGCTGGAGGAGGAGGAAGCCGGGGTACTCGGAGGAAGGCCCCAAAGCACAGTTGGAACATGCATGTTCCACGCACACAGGATGGAGGTGGGATTCAAACCACCAACCCCAGAAGTGCAAGGCAAACATGCTAAACACTAAGTCACCGTGCCCCCCCCCCCCCCCCCCCCCCATATAAAAATATATATAAATATAACTATATAACTATATACATTTTACTGGCAACAAAAAACCTGTAAAATAATTTTCTGTACATAAACAGCAATTAAAACCCAACATATTACTACAGTGGCATTAAATATAGTCAAAACAAAGTTACTTAGGCCTTTTGTAAACAATTTTCCAAATTCCAAATTTCCCAACTCGCACACTTCATTGAAAAAGAATACAGTGGAAATGAGAATGGAGTTTTTATTTCTTTAATAGCAGTGGCATATGCAAAAAAAAATCTACTTACTTAAAAAATCATGTTACTGACCTGTTGCCAATTAACCTAATTAGTTACAAAATGTTCCTCTAGCTGTTTCCTTTTAGTAACACTTTTCCAGCCTTTTGTTTCCCCGTCCCAACTTTTTTGAGACTTTTTGCGGCCATCAAATTCAAAATTACCTTATTTTTTCCTTAAAATGGTACATTTCCTCAGTTTAAACATTTGATATGTTTTCTATGTTCTATTGTGAATAACATATGGGCTTATGAGATTTGCAAATCATTACATTCTGTTTTTATTAACATTTTACACATTGTCCCAACTTTTTTGGAATTGGGGTTGTAGAACATAGAACCTTTTGTATCAGACCACTCCATTTTTAGGCAAGCAAAAGGATAGGAACAGATGAGTCTTGAAGTAAATGAAAGTAAATAACACTTAATATTTTGTTGCATATCCCTTGCTTGCAATAACTGCATCAAGCCTGCAACTCACTGACATCACCAAATTGTTGGTTTCTTTTTTAATGCGTTTTTCATGAATTCCATCTATTTGCATAATGTAACTCTGTCTCTTAGAATTGACTGACATATTGTTTACAAACGTCAACAAGTTTTTGATCATTTTTGAGAGTCACACAATCCTAAGTGGTGTAACATCAATTTTGTGGAAAAAAAAATCCTAGGACTAGTTAGCAAATGAAGGTTTCTCATATTATGCAAATTATCTCAAATTTAAGTGCCAGAGCCAAATGTTCCAAAAAGCAATTTGCGCAAAGAAATTAAGCTGAAGAAGAATTTTTACTGCACACTTTATTTTCCAAGAGATTTGCTTGCTTTTGCGTGCACAAACATGAATAGCACCCCCTAATGTCCAATTTGAATGAGACTGCATCACATAGCACTGGGTCTAAAACCTACCCAAACCTACCATTCAAATTTCATGATGATGGCTCAATGTTAAACCTGTCAAATGCCTGCTGAAATGTTATTGGCTGATGACAGCCTTTTTTTTTTTTTTAAAGTAATTAGGTCAACATCAAAAGTCCACTTACAGATTAGCACATAGATGCACCATACCAAATTCCAGCTTGATGTGACTTAGGATTCCTGAGAAGCAATTATGTCACCATAGCCCATCACACCACAGCCCAGAGCAATCTTCAAATCTTCAAGATAGTAAAGACTGGCCAAAAATCCTAGGATCAGTTTGTGAAAGTAGATTTTGGATATTATGCAAATTATCACAAATTTCCATAGGCGAAGCTAAATGGTCCAAAAGGCTTTTTTTGTAGAGTATGAGTAAAAGAAACAAACCTACTGAACCTGAGACATTTGGGCACTTCTCTGATAATTGCCCTTCTAGCTCATGAAAAGCCACTAAATGTCCTTTAGTGACCCAGCCACAGCCCAAACTTGAAGCCCATAACTCTGTGGAGAGACCTGAAGATGGCAGAAGATGGCTCCCCATCCAATCTGACTGAGCTTGAGGAGATCTGTCAGTAAGAATGGGAGAACCTGACCAAATCTAGGTGTGCAAAGCTTGTAGAGCATAAAAAGTGATCTCTGTGACTTGACTTTAACTGTGGCATGATTGTTGGTACCAGATGGGCTGGTTTGAGTATTTCAGAAATTGCTGGTCTCCTAGGATTTTCACACACAATAGCCTCTAGAGTTACACAGAATGGTGAGGGAAAAAAGAAAAAAGCATCCTGTGAACGAAGGCTGAAACACCTTGTTGATGAGAGAGATCAAAGGTGAATGACCAGACTGGTCTGACAGGAAGGCTATAATAACTCAAATAAGCATGCTTTACAACTACTGTGAACAGAAAAGCATCTCAAAACACACAACACATCAAACCTTGAGGTGGATGGGCTACAACAGCAGAAGACCACATCAAATTCTACAAGAATTCCACAAGGATCTGAGGCTATCATGGACACAGACTCACCAAAACTGGACAGTTGAAGACTGGAAAAGGACCAGGAGATTTTTTTCTTTCTTTCTAATCTTCAACTGTACCGTTTAGGTGAGCCTGTGCCCACGATCCTTAGATTCCTGTTCTTGGCTGACTGGAGTGGAACCCAATGCAGTCTTATGCTGTTGTAGCCCATCAACCTCAAGGCATATTGATATTTTGTGCATACTGAGATGCTTTTCTGTTTACCATAGTTATTGGTTATTTGAGTTACTATATCCTTCCTGGTAGCTCGAATCAATCTGGCCATTTTCCTTTAACTGTTTCCTTGAATATATATTAACCTTTAATATATATCCATAAATAAAACATGAAAACATTTATTAATCAATATTAAATGGAAATGATATATTATATATATTATGTGTGTGTATGTATATGTGTATATATGTGTATGTATATATGAATATGTGAAAAAAAAAATGAGTGAGCAACAATTCTGTGGGTGGAAACACCCATCCATAAAACATTTATTAATCAATATTAGATGGAAATTATTTCGACCTTTCTCACATCATGCCGCTGTTCAACATGAAAGGAAATTGTGGTTATAAACGGACAGGTTCAGCAGCTGATCTGTGTTCAGCTTCTGCCTTGTACATTATGGTGATATTTAACGCATGGAATGGGGAAAGTTGGTCTCGGATCAGACCTTCAGGAACGTTTCTCCTTGGAAGCAACAACAGGAAGTGCCTGTGTGGAGAAATATCTCCAACCAATAAAAAACCGTGAACCCGCCCTTGAACTGTTGATGACAAGCGCGTAAACCTATGAACTAGCGCACGTGGCTATTAGTGGCAGATGCACGGCCAATGAGATCGCGAGGATTCCACTTCCGTGAACTTGACGTCAACGACGTTGTCCGTCCGCTGTACGCAAACACCAGTGCAGGCAGGGGGACAAGTTGGCTGGTGGTGGTGAAGATGGCGGATGGAGACAGCGGGAGTGAGCGCGGTGGTGGAGGCAGTAGTGGTGGTGGTGGTGGTGGTGGTGGTGGAGGAGGAGGAGGAGGAGGAGGAGGCGGCGGCGGTTTCTCGCAGTTCCAGCGGGAGCAAGAGACGCAGGAATTGGCGTCAAAGCGCCTCGACATCCAGAACAAACGTTTCTATCTGGACGTCAAGCAAAACTCCAAGGGCCGTTTCATCAAGATCGCTGAGGTCGGCGCCGGTGGATCGAAAAGTCGCCTGACCCTTTCCATGTCCGTGGCTGCGGAGTTCCGCGACTACCTCGGCGATTTCATCGAGCACTACGCCCAGCTTGGGCCCAGTAGCCCCGAGCAGATCGCGCAGTCCTCAGGGGGAGGCCCAGGAGACGACGGCGGCCCTCGGCGGGCTCTCAAAAGCGAGTTCTTGGTGCGTGAGAACCGTAAATACTACCTTGATCTAAAGGAGAATCAGCGCGGCAGGTTCCTGCGCATACGACAGACCGTGAATCGAGGGCCGGGCTTTGGACTCGGAGGCCCCGGAGGCGGCGGAGCGCAAGCGGGTCAAACAATCGCACTACCTGCGCAGGGCTTAATCGAGTTCCGCGACGCGCTCGCCAAACTCATCGACGATTACGGTGGAGACGACGAGGAGCTAAGCGGCGGTGCAGGGGCTGGCGCGGCCTCAGGCGGTTACAGCGAGCTGCCTGAGGGCACCTCCATCATGGTGGACTCCAAGCGCTTCTTCTTCGACGTCGGCTCCAACAAGTACGGCGTGTTTCTGCGCGTGAGCGAGGTGAAGCCCAGCTACCGGAACTCCATCACGATTCCGTTCAAAGCCTGGAGTAAGTTCGGCGGCGCCTTCTGCCGCTACGCTGAGGAGATGAAGGAGATCCAGGAGAGACAGCGCGATAAAATGTTCGAGCGGAGAGACGAGTCCGAGGGAGAGGACGTGGATGACGACTGATGCTACACAAAGTTTATTTAAAAAAAAAAAAAAAAAAAAAAAAAAACTGTATGTAGTGCTCATATAATGAGATTCGGTTAAAAAAAAAAAATTGTGCAGAAACGAGCGAAGAAAGTGCATGACGAATCGGACTTCAAAATAGCCTACTCAAATATTCGTGGCGTGATATTCATTTGACAGAAAAGAAAAAAATGTATAGCTCTGTGAAGTTTGTGTGATGAGGATAAACCGTATAGAGCCATCGGCCGAGTTATGTTTTATTCGGGGACAGTTATGATTTATTATAGTTCTAAACCAGCAAGTTTTAATTGTCTAAGGTGACAGTTACTCTTTTATAACACTAATGCTGCTGAAATAAAACACGCAGTCAAATTCAAGCAAGAGAAAAGAAGGCATATTGGTCAGCATATTTCAAAAGAAATGTCTTGACTTGCATTCATTATAGTTTTGATGGTTATGGAAGCAAAAGACCAATAACTCTGTCCATATGGACCAGAAGAATAACACTGCTGTCACCTGCCCATGATGGGCTGTTTTCATTTAATATATATGGGGAAGTCATAGGAATATTCACAGAATTAAACTGAAGACAAGTTATATACTATACTATATGAAAAAAAAACAAATTAGTGTATGGGAATGACATATGGAGGTGATTTAAGAAAAATAAAATTCATGAAATACTTTGTGTTGATTGGGGGAGTAGGGGGCAAAAAAATAAGTTATTTGCTTTGAGCACTGTCTTTTCAACTCTGGTCCAAATTTGAATGCCTATATTGGAGTTAAAGTTATATGTAACTTCTCGGTAGATATAAGGACCAGTTAAGGCAATGAAACCACACTCCTTTTTTTTTTTTTAATTTAAAGGACAAAACAAAATCAGACAAGTCTTTTTGGTTGGTTCCTGTACCTTTTTGTTTGTTTAGAATAATATAAAGGCAGATTATACGTTGACAGAATTAACTGAACAAACCAGCATATTTTTAATACCTAAAGTAGAACATATATTAAAGCCTCCAAGGCAAATTTTATAAGAGAAAAGTAATATGGAATTTGAAAATAATATCTTTGTTTTGCAAAAGTTTGGAGAATATATATATATATATATATATATATATATATATATATATATATATATATATATATATATATATATATATAAAATGTGTGTATGTGTATAACTAAAGAATATTAATGTTATGTAAATCTTGTTTCAGATATCAACCTTTTTTCCAGCACACCCTCAGATTTTACATTGTATTTGCCTGTTTAAATGACTTCAGTTAAAGGGATAGTTCAACCAGACAATGCTAACAGTGTATAAATAATAATAATAATAATAATAATAAAATATTACTGGTTAGCATTGGATCAGTCAAATATTAGACCTATTGGATTGAACTTGCTCTTTAAGTAAACAGTGATAGCACTCAAAGTTAGCAAGCTATCCTGTATTAATTGTGGTGTTGTGCATGCTTTCCCCATATTGTTGTTTATTTAATTTATTAAGTTCTTTAAACATGGTATATGTAGCTATGTTGACGCTACGATGATGTTGTTTTTTTTTATTGTTTGTCTTTTTTTTTTCTCTCTCCAGAACATGCATTTAGAGGGCAAACCAACAACAATGTCTGTTGTTTTCTTTAGGCGTCATCTAGGCTGGTCCCGTTTTGTTTTATTTTTCTTACCAGGTCTATGTGAATTACCCAATGGTAATGACCATGGCTAGTAAAAGTGTTGCGTTGATTTGTTTGCCACATTTCATTGTTGCACTTTAAAACGGATCAACAGTATCCCAGCGATTATGGTGCAGTTTACTGAGAGTGATGTAGATCATGATTTGTTTTTTGCCTCCTACTTATAGCAATGAAATTAAGAGATCATTTTGGGAGGCATACATGTTCTGTATTCATATATAAAACTATCTTTTGTTATCCCTACGGACTTGTACTGTTTCATGTTAAATGGCAGCTGTTTCCATAACTGTGTCCTACTGTAAACGCTCAAGATCCAATTAATAAATGCAAAACCTTGCTTTTATGCAGAAGATCCAATTGCGGACTAGAGCACAGTTTTTAACACAGATTATGACCGGAGCAGAGTGACCTTGTTGTTTTTTGGTGTTTTTGATTTATTTATTTTTTCTAAACTTTTTACAATCAGTTATGTGTGCCACTGGCACTGCTGATATCTCTGCTCCATTTCATTCATGTTCTCCTTCAACCTGCAATCGCAGCAGCTGTTGTCCTGCAGCAGGGAGCTGACTTAGCAGACTGCCTATTTTAACATTTGTGGCATGGGGAGGCTAGCATTCCTGTCCAAGATTCAGCTGTGCCGTTAACACTTGAGTGTCGAAAGACACAAGGACTCGATTGTCGAACCCACTGCGCTCAGACACCCTCCGAAAATGTAATTGCATCAACAAGGCTGTAGCAAACCTGCTTTCTTAACTGTTCTGACTGTATCATCCTTAGCAAGGGAAGTAGAGCAACCCTCTAAGACTTTTCTAAAGTTTTTGTTGCTGACATGTTCAGAGATTTTTCAGACAGCATTTGTTATTAAAATTAATGCTGGTCAGCCGTTAAAGCACTCAAGTTCAATTGGCTAGTAGAGAAAAAGCACTGTGTTTGGAAGAAGCAAGCCAAATAAAAGTGTGACAAAGCACCAGCAGCTGTTGGCAAGATAATCCTTCAGCTGTGCTGTTTGTTTTTGTTTTTGTTTTTTTGCTCCCAACCCACCCTTACAGTTTATTTCAAGTTCAAAAAAAGGAAATCATTCTGATTATTGTGATCATTCTGTGGACCTGTGACTTCTCTGTGGTCATCATACTGTATGTAAACTGAACTAATGATAGTTTTCTTGGTCTGTGTGAATGTTATGTTGCTAGAATAATCCGACTAATCAGTATAGTTCAGATGAGGGTCTTACTATGGGTATAAACAGGCATTCCACTAATTACACTTGTATGCACTACAAAAAAAGCTATGTAGTAGATAGGAAGTGCTGCAAAATCATGAAAAAAAAATTATTTTTTACTAATTTATTGTCACAGAGAAAGTAATGCCAGGAAGCAATATACGTACACAGGGACGGGTTTATGGCTATATATCCTGCTACAGCGGGTTGATTTGTCTTCCTGGGTTTCAAAGTTGGGGAATGTGCAAGTTCAATAGGCTGGTTCCATATGTTTCATAAATCCTTTAATTTTTCTTTAAAAATTCTCTTTTTCTTTTTTAAATTAAAAACACACCAGTGTCGTTTTGATTGATGTTAACTGTGTTGCTGTTCCAAGTAATTCTCCAGAGTTCAGTGATTACTTGATGGACTGTTTTGGACATGCAAGTGTGAACCAAGCTTGTAATGGAACATTTCTTCACAAGTCAAAGGAATAGTTATTTTTCAATTAATATGTTTCTGGCAGATATGTTAAGGTCAACACCAAGCCCATATATGGTTTCTACTCAGGTTTTAGGTATCCTCAGTTTCTGTGTGCCCCCGTCACGTACATACCTCCTGTTAAGATTAAGTGGTTAGGAGGCAGGCTAGATACATTTTCCTATAACAGGAACTCTAATGAGGTGAACACTCCAGTCCTGCTGGTGCTTGACTATCCTGTAACCTCGTATTGCCTCCAACAGACCACAGACTGGGTGGCCATCCATTTCTCTATGGGTGCTCACTTTTTCAAGTGGAGATTTACAAGTCTATATTTAGAAAATTCTATGTATGTTTGTACCGAAATAAAGAAAATTATCATTGATGGTAAATTAGTCGCTGTCTTGGTGCTGATGTCTTTTTTCTTGCAAGTTATGTTTTCATTTTAACCCCAAGGTTTAATGGGGGACTATGGGCTTTCAGCCATGTTCAGAATCTACGAAAGTATTCTGAATATTAAAAAAAAAAAAAAAAAAAGTTCAATTGTGCATAAAGTCAGTGGGATTGTGGGCCAGGGCTGGCCCTGACAAATTTGGTGCCTTAGACAAGGTTTTAGCTGGTGGCCCTTGCATCACAGCCAATTCCACCACGATCATTGTGTTCATACACTCACACAGGAAGTGCATTTTTCATGTCTTAGAGACTTTCTTTATTTTAGAAACAAAACCCCCCACAAAATAAAAAATAGTATTAAAAAAGTGACACAAATTAAATTATAAATACAATATAAATAAGAGTATTGCATGAAAAGCTAAGTATAGTACAGAAACCGCAGTACAAAACCATAATGTAGCATTACAGCCTTACTCGCCTTGCCTTTCTTGGAGCAAACAAGTAACTCTGAGAACAAACTCTGTTCTTACCTTATCATCTAAAACAGATGGCCAGTCAGCAGGGTCTATTGGTAAAGCCTTTTTGGAGACGCATCACACTGTGCTGGGGCTGTGCTGTGCTGAGATAGAGGGGACAGATGCACTTGATGCTGCAGCGCTGGGCTGTGCTGAGGTAGCGAAGGTGTCAGCAGGTGACCCAGAATTTGAAGGGGTGGGATTCAAATATTTTAAAAGTGTATCTGAAGAGAGAACAGGAGTATATGGTTGCTATATTATACTGATTTTAATATTGATTAGATTGATGCACCAGTCCAGAGCAACGCTTGGGCCAACAGAAAATATAAGCTATGTAGTTATGTTGCTTTTTTTGTAATATTTCAAATGAATAGTATTAAAAATAGTATTAGCAAGAAAAAAAATCGCACACTCATTTGGGCCCCCCCATGGATGGATGGTGCCCCTAACATTTGCCCCTATTCCGCCTATGCCATCGGACGGCCCTGTTGTGGGCCCACTATTTAGAGGTGATTTTTAATGGTTTTCTCATATACCCAGTAGAACTCAATTGGATACTTTCTAAGGTGAGAGAAATATAGCAGTACACAGTAATCTTGGCAAGCCATGTCTTCATGGAGCTCATTTTGTGCACAGGGGTATTGTCATGCTGGAACAGGTTTGGGTCCCTTAGTTCCAGTGAAGGGAAACTGTAATGCTACAGTTGTGTGCTTCAACATTGTGGCAGCAGTTTGGGAAAGAACCAAGTATGGGTGTGACGGTCAGGTGTCCAAAACATTTAGACATATAGTGTAGTGCAACTGTAATATATGGAAATATATGAGGGTGAGTTAAATTAAAACCTTTATATTTTTATTTTGCACTATTTGTTGCAAACAGATGTCACAAAAGTGCATTATTTTTCTACATCTCCATTTTATTCAATGCAAGCGTTCCAGTGCTTAACAAGTGTCTGGATTCCTCTAGAAAAAAATGTGTTTCAATTGTAATCTATGTCACACTTTCAAGGTTTATATTATATTCAGTGAAACCTTGAGTGGGGCAAATTATATGCAAGATCATTTCTGCTACTTGTAGGAAGCTTCTGTCTATTCAATCATATAAAAATACTGATCATATATTTTTTTAAAAGCTTTGGTCAAACTGAGAATCTTACACTACATGGAAACAGTGAATGTCTGATAAGAGGTGCTTAAAGTTGAAGGCTTGGAAAACCTGCTATTACGATAAATACTTGTACTATTTAATGGAAGCTCTGTGCTTTAACCCTATTAATAGAGTAGTACTTCATGGCTTCCACCATTTAAGTGAGTCCTTATGTTTATGCACAGGATAGCAGTCAGAACACTTAAGCAATCTCATTCGATACCAGGAAAGCCAGTAGCTACACGTGTGGTTTTGGATATTGATTAGGATGCATTAAAATTGTACTGTGGAGCCTAGTGAAGGCTGGAAATCAAAGTAACAAATTGTTCCATCCTAACTGACTTACATAATGTACATTGTACGTAATTACATCCAGCTGCCAATGCACCAAAGTACTGTCTCCAACTTTCATTCCAAGCTGTGCACTGCATGCCATGGAAGCTTGAGATCATTCATTCATTCATGTTTAATAACTTTACCTTGGCCAGAGTCAAGATAGATCTGGAGCGTAATCCAAGAACACTGGATGCAAGACAGGGACACACACTGAATGGAACATCAGTCCATCGCAGGGAACCATGCACACACATTCACACATATGGGCAATTTATCATAGCTAGTCCAACTACCAGCATATTTTTGGGATGTGAGAGGAAACTGGAGAACCTGGAGGAAACCCACACAGACATGAAGAGAACATGCTGAACTCCTCAGAAAGAGTAACCCAAGCTCAGGGTTGAACTGGGACTATGGAGCTGTGAGATGGCAACTTTATGCACTGCACCACTGTGCTGTGGGATATGAGCTGATGTCATGTCTCTAATGTGTGTTTTAATTGCATTATCCTCAAACCCACACATGGCCCTAAAGAGTATTAGAATCAAAGTTGATTTGTTTAAAGCCATTGAGTTAAGTGAAAGATGGTGCTTTTATTAAACCATAGTGCCATAGCATAGTGTGTTGCATTGTCTGAGATACAGAAAATAAGGCTGCTACAACAATTGCACATGTATCTAGGGAATTATTGGCTGTGAGATAAATGTCATTGGAGAATAATCTGGTTTAGCAGAGAATAGAGGGGCATGGAATTTTTTTAGTGCGTTTCTTCAAACCCAGCAAGGACATTTCTTGCTTTCATTTGTGGATCAGGTGAACACACACAGAGCATATCACTTGTAGCTGCCTATAGTTAGGATCTCACAATTGTATTATGGAAGTGAAACAGAGGAAATGGAGCCATTACTATTTCTTTCTTTTGAAGAAAAAAAACATTCAACCTAATAAATGTTTTGGAGCACTGAATTTTATCCCCTTTCACATAAGTCTCAATGGGAATGAAGCTACATATGTGCATGTGTGTGTTGGGGGTTGTTTCATGATGAAGGGATCCTGTATTTACAGGACGAAATCATGATCCCAGTGCACTGCTGTGCTGCCAGGCTATATTTAGCCCATGTTGCTGTGTGTGTGTTGAATGTGCATGGCAACATCAAGGCATGCGTCATCATTCTGCGCATGTCAACATGAAAAACTGCAGATGATTATGGAGTGCTGGAGGCTGTTTCAGACATCTTAATGCTGCTGCTGGTATGCTTATGTGCATATTTACAAATGAATTTACAAAGCTCTCTATTAAGGCTAGTTAACCACAATTTGAGCTATTGTAATGTTATAACATAATTATTCCCCTATTTTGACATATATATTTTATGTCAAAGTTTCTCAGGATATCTTACATTCATCTTCCACTTCATTAGGAACACCTGTGCTCCTGCACATTCATGCAGTTATCTAATCAGACAATTATGTGGCAGCAGCGCAATGCATAAAATCATACAGATACAGGTTAAGAGCTTCAATTACAGTAATCCATCCATCCATCTTCTATACCGCTTTATCCTTTACAGGGTCACGGGGAAACCTGGAGCCTATCCCAGTGAGCATCGGGCACAGGGTGGGGTACACCCTGGACAGGGTGCCAATCCATCGCAGGGCACACAATCACACGCACATTTACACACCATGGACACTTTGGACATGCCAATCAACCTACCATGCATGTCTTCGGACTGGGGGAGGAAACCAGAGTACCCGGAGGAAACCCCCGCAGCACGGGGAGAACACGCAAACTCCGCACAGACAGGGCCACTGTGGGAATCGAACCCCCAACCCACGGTGGGAATCAAACCCCCAGCCCTGGAGGTGTGAACATGCTAACCACTAAGCCACCTTGTGCCCTTCAATTACAGTAATGTTCACATCAAACCTCAGAATGAAGAATGAAGAAAAAGTGTGATCTCTGTGACTGATCCTGGAATGGATGTTGATACCAGATAGGCTGGTTTGAGTGTTTCATAACTGCTGATCTCCTGTGATGTTCACAAACAATGGTCTCTAGAGTTTGGTCGATGAGTGATAGTTCTGTGGGTGGAAACGTCTTGTTGATAAGAGAGGTCAGAGGAAAATGGCTAAATTGGTTCAAACTGCCAGGAAGGATATAGTAACTCATAAAATCACTCTTTACAACCGTGTTTAGCAGACAAGTATCTCAGCATTCACAAAACATCGGACCTTAAGGTGGATGGAATGTATTCCATAATAAAAATTTTTACTAACTGAAAAATGACATACATTTTTATCAGTTTTAGCTAAATTTAATGTAGTGCAAAATGTGCAAAACAAGATCACTTACATTATAACAGCTAATGGGTGCTCCCTTATCAGTCTCTTTTTGTTCTCTCTCTTTATATTAATAAGGCAAAAAAAAAAATAAAGCTTGCCCTGCTCCAATAGCAAAGAAAAAACAACTTATTGAATGTTACAAAGCACTAAAAAAGCCTGTGACCAACCACAATCAAGAATTACTATAATTAATTAATAAATAAGCCAAATATATTATTATATCACAATATTTTAATTTATACATAGTTTGAGACTTGGGCCAAATTTCCAGGCACAGATGCTATGTAGCACTTTCTCTTTTAAATCAGTAACTACAGCTTGTCTTCAGTCTTGCATTGTGTGAATGCATGTAATACAAGCCTTTGGAGAGACATTAAAGCAATAAACGGAAGGTCCTCAGGCAGCAATTGCCATCCTTGTACTCCTCTGAAGAAGTTTTAGCTCAGAAAATTTTCCACACATTACACCATTACTTTATGTTACAGTGTTTCTATAAATATAGGCTCTGTGACTGAGGGTAGCAGCAAGAGACAGATATCGATTTACTACACATCTCCACAAGATGTTAGCTCATCTGTAAAGCTGGCAAACTTCCTGGAAAGGTCTCAGCATGGAGGTTGTTATGGCTTTCCTCACTGGGATTTGTGCTAGTGCCACTGATGTATAGCAACCTGCTCTCTGTTTACCAAAATTACTCATGTTGATTTTGTTCTAGATACACAAAGCTGTTATTTTTTTTTAGTCAATAAATATTCGGAATAATAATAACGCCTGTTAAAAAGAACAGGATATTTTGCTAATGTTGCAGTCATCACTTAATTTCATGTCAAGTGTCTAGTCAGAAGGTGTCAGGTCTCAAGTTAAGTCTGCCATCTTATCAAGACCATTTTAAATAATGAATGTTTTACTCGATTAATTAAGTCAGCAGTGATTTTTTTTCAGGGAATTTTGAAGGTAGGTTGTAGTAGGATAGTACTAAACAAAATTATTTACACCTGTCAGTGCATGCCAAGTCCAGTAAAAATCAAGTCAAAACTAAGTTCCAGTTCGTAATTGAGGACAAACTCAAATGACAATATCTAATAATATATTGTTGTATTTTAAAAAAAAATTCCTTATTGTACCAATTCAAAAAAGCCTTTATTGCTTGCTTAACCCCTTATGTTATTTTTTAGACTTGAGCCATTTTAGCTTTCCAAGTGGTCTCAGATCGATTACTCTGTGTTTTTATGCTTATCAGGTCAAGTAAAGTAGATCTTTATTGTCATCATAGCCACATGAACACAGCAAATGAACTCAGACATGTAAGTGAATTATTTTAGAGGGGTCTGAGTTTATCTGTGTTGTTCGCATATGCACAAAAAATCCTTATTCAATGATCTGAGACCACTTGGAACACTGAAACAGACCATTTGTGAAAACCCTATAGGCTAATAGACGAATATGGATTGTGGAACTAGTCATTATGTTATTGAGGGTTTCAGAGAGATCGGAAGGGGGACGTAAATTGTTTTCAAGAAAATAACACAGACAGGGCATCATTTGGGTACTCTGTGCATTTTATTGCTTTTCAAATAGAATGTGTATAAACGAGAAACCGCGCGTTCCCTCTCCCTCTGTATTTTCTTTTTGCTGAGGAGAGGCGAAATTTAGCTGCCTTTTATCTAGCTATCAGTGCAGGCCAGTGTTGCCAACTTAGTGACTTTTCAGACCCCTTTAGCGACTTTTTTGAAGGAAAAAAAAGAAAAGAAAAAAGTGCCTACCCACAAATCCAGCAACTTTATGGACAAACTTTAGCAACTTTCCAAATGTCGGAAGTACTGTCCTGCAAGCCCGAGGTCTTGCTTTCCGCTGCAATCACACTTTTCTCTGCGTCTGCTCTGTTCAGGGAGGGGCTGAGAGCCGGAGATTTAACAATGTCATGGATAACGAGACGCGTCCTTCATCCCGATTTACATCATTCTTATGCGTTTTCAGAACGCAAGACGAATGGAATCCAACATGTTTTACATGTAAAATAGTCCACGATTTTACAGCCTAGTTCTCTTGTTCAAAGTAGTTATAGTGCTCTTTTTAAAAAGAACAAAAACACAAAAGCAAAAAATATCTATCTATCTATCTATCTATAAAAAACAGATTATAGGTGTATATATATATAGGTTTAGGTGAACAGATTAGGTGTGTATATATATATATATATATATATATATATATATATATATATATATATATATATATATATATATAGAGAGAGAGAGAGAGAGAGAGAGAGAGAGAGAGAGAGAGAGAGAGAGAGAGAGTTTTTATGTAGAATAGACAATCATTATACTTGGTCTCCTCCAATATTTTGGGGGCACATGACAGGGGCGGCTTGGGGGAGCTTTAGTTACAAAAGGTTAAGAACCTCTGCTCTAGTCAATTCTAATTCACTTCACTTCTGTTTTATAACCATTTTGAATATTATCCATTATTCAATGTTACATAGCTCAGTTCTGATTTCTGAAGAAGTCATGTGCTGCGTCCCAATTCACCTATTATCCATCATAAATAGTGTCTGATATTAAAATTAGTGTGTCCTAAATTGTAGTATGCTGAAATGTTTATTCCAAAGGTATCCGGATGGACTACTATTTCCGGTCGATGTGTGGATCTGCGGACACTTTGGTTATTTCTCGATACTAAGATCGCAAATAATGGACTTGTGTTCTTGTGAAGACTAGTCTTGCCAGGTTACCTTAGAAGACCAAACTCGGAAGGACAGGAGGATATAGAACACGTCTTTGCGAGAATTTAGATATGCTGCAATCTTCCTCTTGCGCAGTGGATTGTCCCAGCACATTTCTACTAGTGGGACAGTCTCTTCGGTGCTCCCTAAGTAATATGTTTCAGCTGGTTAATAGATTTACTCTTAAATGGCTGATTAACCAAAAGTTAATTAAGCATGTTTGAATGTAGTCAGCTCTCTGTTTGTAACTGTGAGCTTACGTTAGCTACAAACTAAGCTAAGTTTACCGTTACCTCAGGATGGAAACTAGTGTAGTTTAATTAAAGATCCTTCTGAAGGATAAATTAAACTTTTCAACAACCTCTCATGCCACATGCCCGCATGACTCCACATACCGAAGTGTCCTTGGGCAAGACACTGAACTCCAAGTTGCTCCCGATGGCAAGTTAACGCCTTGCATGGCAGCTCTGCTACCAATGGTGTGTGAGTGTGTGTGAATGGGTGAATGAGACACAGTGTAAAGCGCTTTGGATAAAAGTGCTATATAAGTGCACCATTTACCATTTATACTACACTACACTAAACTTCACTACATTACACTACACTAGATTGCATTACATTATACTAAACTTCACTACACTACACTACATTACACTAGACTACACTACATTACATTACACTAGACTACACTGCATTACACTAGACTACATTACATTACATTACACTATACTACATTACACTAGACTACACTACACTACATTACACTACACTACACTACATTACACTAGACTACACTACACTACATTACACTACACTACCCTACACTACACTACACTACATTACACTACACTAAACTACACTACACTTGAACACAATCGCCATTTTTCTTTTAAATCGTCTGGACTTGCATTAGAACGTGTTATTCTAGCGACAAGTCACGCCTGTTGTTTGTTTAACTGCCTTATAGCCTCTGTTTGTTTCCTTCTTTTTAATTATTGGTTTCCCTGCATTGTTAGGTTTTTTTTACTTTGATTTTTGTTTTGCATTCATGGTTTGTTTGCACTATGGACTTAATAAAACTCAACATCAACATAGCATAGCATTTGGCTACAGCTTCTCTTCTAACTTTTTTTTTTTTTAAACTACATACCCTTTCCAATTTATTATTGATTAAATATTCAATATTTGACTATTGAATAATTCCTAATTATTGAATAATATGACTTTGAATAATTGAACAATTTGAAGGACTTAAAGATGTATGTCAGTACATTTACATGGATAACAATTATCCAATAACAACTCGATTGAGACAATACTCTGATTAAGAAACTACCATGTAAACAGTGATTATTGATTACCTTAATCCGACTAAATTCATACTCAAAGTAAACACAAATCGAAGTAAGACACCTGGAGTATCCATCCATGCATCCGTAGATGGATGGATGGACACATGAAGTATTCCTATTTTACTATATTCCTATATTACTATATTCCTATTGGAGTATTCCTATTACTATTTTCGCATTATCGAAGTGCATTACAGACATGTAAACACCTTAATCACACTATTAACGTCGTGTGGGAGTTTTCACCGCATTCTGCGACAGGACACATACACACAGAGCTTGTGTATGTATGTGCTCTTTCTTTCTATAAACAGCAGAGGGCGCTGTTTTGCACCTTAGTAGTGTTTTGCCACCACTGTAGTGGTGGTGTTTTATTTCCAGTTCGTCTGATAAACACGTGACTGTCAACACTGAGTTCCTCTTCGACAAATGACGTGTAACGTAATGTGGCGAAACGTGAAGGTAGAAGTATAAACGCACAAACTACTCTTCCGTGTTTACTCCAGCAGTACGTGTTTTTGGTGGAAATCAGTTACTTTCACTTTCGTTTTACACGGCATGGCTGTCAAGGACATCAACATTCAGGTGTGTTTTGTCTCTTTTCGGAAAACAAGCTTCATTCGTAAATCTTCTTTACACTTCATTCAAGTTTGGTCATCGTTTAAGCGTGGGTATACATATAATTCTAGTTCATTTTAACTTTGTTCATTTGTGTTTTTGCCCTTTCCAACAGATCTCCGCACAAAGCTGATGTTCTTCCTGTCGCTTGAGAAACATATTTCTTCAGCAACAAAAATATGCTGCAGTTCATCGTTCTTATCATTTTCATTTCTCTCGTCCCTCCTATTAATTCCAAGGACAAAAACAAGACCTTTGTTACAGCTGATTCCTCGTTCCCATGGAAACTGAGATTACCAGACACAGTAAAGCCGGTTCACTACGATTTACTAATACATCCAAACCTGACTTTCCTCAATTTTACTGGAAGAGTACAGATTAAGTTGGAAGTACAGCAGGACACCGAGCACATTCTTCTTCACAGCAAGAATCTTCACATCTCCAAAGCAGTTGTTTTGCAGTCTGGCGATGGTCATGTTCTTCATGTCCATGAGTCTGAGCCATTTGAACAGATTTCATTGTCTTCTCAGAACTTTATGTTTCTGAAAGGAGTACATGTTATCCAATTAGATTTCTCAGCTAACCTGTCCAACAGTTTTCATGGCTTTTATAAAGGCTCATATACCACACGGCATGGTGAAATTAGGTAGGAATACATCTTGTATTTTAATAAGGTTTCATGAATGTTTATTTTATCTATGGATTCTATATTGTGTGGCTTTTGAATCAGATTAATGTTAGTGGTGTCACAGTGGCTCCAGGGTCCTTCAGGTTCGATCCTGAGATCAGGTTACTGTTTGTGTGAAGCTTCTGTGGACGTTCTTCCTCCCACCTCCGAAAAACATGCCAGTAGGTGGTTTGACTACACTAAATTGCTGTAGGTTTGCATGAGTGTGTAAATATGTGTGTTCATGGTGTTCTGTGAAGGATTGGTGTCCCATTCTGGGTGTGTCCCCACCTTGTGTCCAGTGTTTTTGGGATAGGCTCCAGATCCAGGGTTCCAGTGGATCCGGAGGCTATCCTAGGCACACCCGGACAGCACACCAGTCTTAAATTTGTAAAAAATCGAATCTTTAACAGACATGACAGGAAGAAAATGACCTAATATCCATTACTCCATCTATCTGTAACAAACCGCTTATTATGGCAGCTTTCATTGTGACAGATAACTATTAGCATTCAACTAGTTTGCATCCTCAGAGTTATCATGCTAGCTAACATGTGAGAGATTAGGAGTAAAGCTGTTATTAGCTAAAGTACCCCCCTCCCACTCCCTCCACCACCATAGTGCCTTGGTTTCTTGGTGAAACGGGCATTAATTTACCATCAGTAATCAGCGTGCAAGTTGAGGCAAACGTCTTTTTAATTTGTGAATCTTTTTTTTGTATTTTTATTTCCATGTTGTACGTAAATTTAACAGTTTACACTTTTCTACTTTAACTTGAGTGAAGAATTTGAAGCTGAAATACAACTTTTATCAGAGTATATATTAAGATGTTGTGTTGAATTTAGCTTAAAACTTGATTTGCTGAGATAAACCAGCAGTTAATCTTTTTGGGGGACTTGTGATTTGTGTCTATGTCAGGGCTTTGGCATCTACCCAGTTTGAGCCTACACATGCTCGTGCTGCTTTCCCCTGCTTTGATGAACCAGCCTTCAAAGCCAACTTTTCTATCCGCATACGCCGGGAACCAAGGCACATTTCCATTTCTAACATGCCTAAGGTACAGGGTGCTGCTATTTGTTATTCACTAAAGAATTGTCACCATCACAGATCAGAGGTTATACTAATTAACTCAAATAAATTTGAGACATAAATTTGTCATTTTTGTTGTTGTTATGTGTATGATGCTTCAAAGAAAATTTCTTTCTTTTAAGTTGAAAACAGTGGCGCTCACAGCAGATTTGCTGGAGGATCACTATGATGTGAGTGTGAAGATGAGTACTTATCTAGTGGCCTTCATTGTTTGTGACTTTGTCTCCATCAGTAAGAGAAGTCAGCATGGTGTTCAGGTCTGTGATACTTTCTTCTTTTATTGCCTTCCAGTTATGCTATTTCAGTGTGAATATTTTGCTCTTTTTCCTAACATGACATGTTTCTTTTGCAGATATCTGTATACACTGTTCCAGAGAAGATTAATCAAGCAGAATATGCCCTCAACACAGCAGTAACACTTCTTGACTTTTATGATGATTACTTTGCCATCCCATATCCACTTCCCAAACAAGGTAAATGTTTATTTTGTATCAGGTAGGGTGCTGTATTTCACTACATTATAGCGGAGATTATCTTAGGTTGTGAAAGCCAGTTTGGTGATTTCTGTGGTCGAAAACTTACTAAACCTGGTAATTACATTTTTGGTTGAGTCAAATATATCTGAAAAGGGGAAATCAGCTAATTGTGCTGTACTCTATTCCTCCAAGACCAAAATAAATTTTGTTGTTGTTTTTAAAATTTGTCATGGAAATTAGACAACACTCGCAGATTCGTCTTCTGAAGGGAAAAAGGTTTATTACAGAGACATGGTTAATACAGGATAGAATAAAGCAGGATAGAATAATGAGAGCACTCTGAAGCCCTTGTACTAAACCACTGCTGTACTGTATATATGAAACAAGGAGCATGACACACATCTGTGTACCGATAAGAAGCAGTTTGAGGCAGTTCGAACAGGATTTGTTTTAGGATCTTGGAAGATGTTTAGACGAACCTTGAACAGAAGAACATGTTTGTGTCTCTGTAAGCAGATAAACATTCTGTACTGATCTCAGTGACACGACATGGCCTTCTTAGGCATTTTCCTCACATGAGAATGAAATAGAACAAGAACAAACTTATTACAAAGTAAAAATGAGTAATTTCCCTCACAAGTTTAAAAAATATTTTATACACAGCTGCACTGGATGTTTGTACTATGAAACATCTGGTTTGGTGATGAATCATATTATTTCTTATCAACTAGATCATTGCACTATTATTCCCAGATCTTGCGGCAATTCCAGACTTTCAGTCCGGTGCTATGGAGAACTGGGGCTTGACCACATATAGAGAATCCGGGCTCCTCTTTGACCCTGAAAGGTCTTCTACCTCTGACAAACTGGGCATCACAAAGGTTATTGCCCATGAGCTTGCCCATCAGGTTGTGGATTTGAATGTTTCTATATTTTAATTTAATTTTTCCAGTTTCATTTTTATTGAACATTTCTGCTGTACATTTCTGCTGAACATTTCTGCTGAACTAAACATTTCTGCTGAACTAAACATTTCTGCTGAACATTTCTGTTGAACATTTCTGCTGAACTAAACATTTCTACATAACATTTCTGCTGAACATTTCTGCTGGACATTTCTGTTGAACATTTCTGTTGAACATTTCTGCTGAACATTTCTGCTGAACTAAACATTTCTGCTAAACATTTCTGCTGAACATTTCTGTTGAACATTTCTGCTGAACATTTCTGCTGAACTAAACATTTCTGCTGAACATTTCTGCTGGACATTTCTGCTGAACTAAACATTTCTGCTGAACATTTCTGCTGAACACGTCTACCAAACATGTCTGCTGAACATCACCTTTTTTCTTCTCTCCTCCCCTCCCTTTCCCAAATATTCCATTGAGAAGAAAAAAAAAACAAATTGAGCAACACACAGCAGTAAACATTCACAGTTTTTTTTTTTCTTTTTATACTAACAAAGAAAAACAAAATTAAAAGTACCCGCCCCCGCCCACCCGGCTCATCATGGCTACCCAATAACTATCGCTGGTTATATAGATATTGTAAGACCCAACAACAGGCACAAAAATTTAAGTGGGAAGTGTCTGTAACTCCATAAAGTATACGATAAAGGGATGCCATTTATAAAAAAAAAAAAAAAACTTGTCCGTATAACCCTTCATCGTATACCTTATTTTCTCGAGTTTTAGAAAAAAACATCACGTCCTTTAGCCACTGGGAGATAGATGGGTATTTAGCAGACTTCCAATGCAACAGTAGGGAACGTCTTGCTATAAGGGATGTCAAAACAATAACATCCTTTTGTATGGAGCTCAATGGAACTGAGTCATCAGGAACCCCAAATACAGCAATCAATGGGCAAGGTTTTAAATCTACCCTGAAAATAGTGGACATGATGGTAAAAAAAACCAGACCAAAAACCATGGAGATCAGGGCAGAAGAAAAACATATGGCCAAGATGGCAGGGAGAGCCATGGCATTTATCACACTATATTTTAATTTAAAATGCACTGTTATATTGGTTAACATTAACTGTACTGTGGACTCCTACTTATTAACACTGCTTCTCCTCAGTGGTTTGGTAACTTGGTGACAATGCAGTGGTGGAATGACCTGTGGTTAAATGAGGGCTTTGCCAAGTTCATGGAATTTGTATCCACCAACATCACCTATCCTGAGTTGCAAGTGGTGAGGCTGAGTGATTTTCGTCTGTACATTAACAATCAAGTAACTGAATGTCACATAATAGTAATACTTGGCATCTGGACACCTCTTATGATCTTGAAGACAGTTCACCAGTCATGCATATGACTTTATCAGTTCTTCATCCATTCTTCATCCAAACTGATGAACCCTAGTGGCAAAATGTGAAAACGTCTTCAAGATTATGAAGCTGCATAGCCACCACAATCCTGACCAAGATAAAGAAGTTACTGAAAATGAATGAATGAAAAACGCTGTATTAATGTGTCATTGTTTCATTGATTGTAGAATGACTACTTCTTAGAGAAGTGTTTCACTGCAATGAGTGTGGATTCTTTAAGCTCCTCGCACCCCATCTCAACCTCTGTGGAAAATCCTGCAGAGATCCATGAAATGTTTGATGATGTATCCTATCAGAAGGTACAGAAGCAGCTAACATAACATTCTTTTATAAACTTTTATCTTCCAATATTACTTTAATCATTGTTGCATATGCTGTCAGGGGGCCTGTGTTTTGAATATGCTGAGAGATTTTCTGACCCCAGAAGTGTTTAATCTTGGGATTATACGTTATCTGAAGAAACACAGCTACCAGAATACTGTTAATGCTGATCTCTGGTACAGTTTGACAAACGTAAGTTCATTGATTATTGCAAAACATTTAGGCAAAATAACAGATGATTTCACTGATTTGTTCTGTACTCATTGCACTCATTGCCATTTTGCTTATTTTGTCAACATATTCTGCCATGTAACCTCTGCTTGCCCCTGTTGGTTGTTTCTATGACATTAACATTGATACGGTTAAGCTAATTTAAAAGTCTTTCCTTCATAAAGCCCCCATCTCTATCCCTAAATACACTCATTTGCAAATAGTCGCGCTTTGCAGAACTTCTGCAGCCATACAGCACTCAACTAAATTTAATAGAATTCAATGCAAAGTTGCAAGTAGGCACATACAGAGAGAGGCTTCATCAATTCTCTTTTATTGCTGTTTATATTTGAGTAACATGTTTTGGCTTTTTCAGATCTGTGACTCAGATGATTTTGACTTTGGGACACTGAATACAAATGGATTCTGCACTGATAGCAAGTCCAGACCTTCTGCTTCTGTATGTTAATGTGAAAATGCTCTTAAACATCTTATATATGTCCTCTGGGCATATATAACTACAGGAGTTGCATTTTTCTGGCTGCCAGAGCCTTATTATCTTAACTATTAAATATGTAGGGTATTTTATGAATTATAAACCTCTGGTTCTTACTATGGAATTCTAACTGTATGAACAGAAATGGTATATGGAGGATGACCTGAATGTGAAGGTTATCATGGACACCTGGACACTGCAGGAGGGTTTTCCCATTATCATTGTGAATGTCAACGGTCGAGAGGTCAAACTAAAACAGGAAAGGTACCTTAAAGGGGCAGATACATCAAAGAATTCAAGGTAATATTTATTTCCTGTTTCTTTTTTACTAGTAACTATAATAATTCTGTGTCATACTGTAACTGAATTTATTCTGTTTTACCTTAAATAAGCTTCCTTTGGCAAGTCCCTTTGACCTACATCACCAGCAGCTCCAACTCTGTCCAGCGTTTTCTGCTGAAGACTAGAAACGGTATGTACCATGTCTACTGGAAAGGAGAAAAGAAAGCTATTCCTATAATTATACCAATTTCTATTTTTATTAAAGTTTAAACATATCACCCTTTGCCCCAGATGTATTGTACTTGCCAGCGCAAGTGGAGTGGATCAAATTCAATGTGGATATGAGAGGTTATTATATTGTGCATTACGAAGATCAGGGCTGGGAAGCTTTGATCAGGCAACTTCAACACAATCACACAGTTTTTAGTGGGAATGACAGAGCAAGCCTCATTCACGACATCTTCCAGCTGGTCAAGTGAGAGCTATTTTTCATTTCAGTTTAATCATTAGCCTTCATATGGGGAAACTATTCATTGAAAGGTATTTCAACTGTGGACTCATCAAGATTTTATTTGCCTCAGAATTGGAAAGGTCACTCTGGATAAGGCCCTGAGCATGAGTCTGTACCTGAAGCATGAGACTGAGATCATGCCAGTGACGCAGGGCTTCAGTGAACTCGTCCCTCTTTACAAACTCATGGAAAAGAGAAACATGGCAGCACTGGAGCACCAGATGAAGGTGGGGTATTTGATTACTGCTACTGCTTTTAATACTACAACTACTACTTCTATTATTATTATTATTATTATTATTATACAATAAAATCAAATAAAATTCATTACAATTTAATTTTCATAAATGATTACCATCTAAGCATTTTGAAATAAAGTGTTCTTTTCAAAGTGTATTAAAGGCTATTCAAGTCTGGTAAACTGCAGATTCTACTATTCTGTTTAAAGGCCTACTTAGTGAACCTGTTCCAGGGACTGATTGACACACAGACATGGAGTGATGAGGGCTCAGTTTCAGAGAGGATCTTACGGAATTACTTGCTCCTCTTTGCATGTGTGCGCCGTTATGCGCCCTGTGTTACCACTGCTCAGGAACTTTTCCTCAAGTGGAAGGAGTCAGGTGGCAACATGAGGTCAGTGTTAAGAGCGTGTTAATTCACCAATTCTCTAATAAAAAAGGCAATGCTTGTCTATGTGTATACAATCTGCCTTATGCTATGAAACTGCAGGTTGCCTGCTGATATCCGCTTGGTTGTTTACACTGAGGGTGCTCGAACAGAAGAAGGTTGGGACTTCCTTATGGAATTGTACCGTTACACAATGTATCCCTCTGAAAAGAGTCATATTAAAGCAGCACTGGCCTACAGCCCACTGGCTCACAAGCTAGAGTGGTTGGTCCAAATTTGAATTCTCCTATATGCAAATAAAACAACAAAAGAAAGACACATTGAAACAAACATCACATTTTAACAACGATTTTAGTTGTGCTTTTCTCTTGCTCTCTATACCCAGGCTAATGAAGAAGGGACTAGAAGGAGAAGTCCTGAAGACCCATGAGCTGCCATCACTTGTCATTAGTGTCAGTAAAAACCCAAATGCATATAAACTGGCATGGAACTTCCTACGAGCCAACTGGCAAGAACTGGTTAAGAAGTGAGAACAAACTATGGACAATTTAAAAATCCTGGTCATAGTGGATCTGGAGCCTATCCCGGGAACAGTGGGCACAAAGTGGGAATACACACTATAATACACACTTCATTCATTCACACACTCATTCACACCTAGGAGCAATTTAGCATAACCAGAGACATGTTTTTGGAAGGTGGGAGGAAATCAGAGAACCCGTAGTAAAGTATGTCGGACAGAATAAAGTGAACATCTGTTTTTTTATATATGGAAGAGCAATTTAGATGTGAAACAGAACAGACTCCAGGCATAGAGCAGAATCTTAGAGCTCTGGTAGACTTAAACTTACAACCTTCGGTCACTTATACAAAACCTTAACAGTTAAACTGCCACTGCCTCGTATCTGTTACTTGAATTACTTCGATTTAATCAGCTTAGTCTTCTGGCCAGCATGGTGGCACAGTGGGTAGTGGTGCTGCCTCACAACTCCAGGGTCCCCAGTTTGATCTTGAGCTTGGGATACTGTCTCTGTGGTGTTTCTCATATGCCTAGGTTCTCTCCAGGTTCTCCATTTTCCTTGCATGTGTGTGTGAATATGTGTGTCCGTAGTACACTGCATTGGACTGACACACTGCACAAGGGTGCAATGCAGAAAAATACCTTGCATGCATTAGAAGCAATTATCATAGCTAGTCCACCTTCCAGCATGTTTTTGGGAAGTGGGAGGAAACTGAAGAACCTGGAGAAAACCCACATGGACACGGACCTTTAATATGACAACTGGCACCAAGGTGCACCCTTAAAGAATTCTTTAGAGTTTTAAGGACAGTCATTAAGAAGTTCATATTGTACAAATAATGTAGTTTCCTTAAAGAAGTAAATAATGTAAAGTGAATACATGTTTACTTTACTTAACACAGGTTTGTTTCAGTGTATCCCAAAGTAAATGCAGTGCATGAACACTATATAAAGTGAGAAAGGTACACTTTAATCTACCATGATAAACGCTCAGTTGCTAATTTATTAGCTATACTTATACCTTATGTCTACACTCAGTCATTTTAGGTACAGGCTTTAATGACTGTACCCCACCTGTTGCTATACACAGTTTGTCAGTACCTATCTACTGATATATTGTGAGGGTAGAGCATCACAGCCACTACCAGGTCACTGTCACTCCTGTGCTGAAAATGATCCATGATCCAAATGAATCCTTTATTGGTGGTTGAGGCCTGACAAATTGTGTATAGCACCAAATGGACTACAATACACCATATTTTTGTACAGAATACAGCATTAAATGCCACTGTAAAGTCACATAGCGCTGAGTATTTCTGAGATTGTTACATAAAAGAAATCTAAAACAATAGTCTGACAAAACATTTGCCCTTTATTTTGTCAATGAAATATTTTTCATTGTCTTCTTCCTAGTGGTTCATGAATATTGAACTAAAAAATATTTTCTTCCAGGTTTGATCTTGGTTCCTCTTCGGTCTCACGTATGGTTGTTGGAGTAACTAATCAGTACTCGACCAAGGAGATGCTAGAAGAGGTACAGGTCTTTCCAAATATCCTGTAGCTGGAAAACCATGAACCATGTGAGCAGTTTGTATGCTATATTTCCATTTTCCTATATGTTCATCTTAGTTCCTTATTATAATTTCCTATAGGTACGGTCTTTCTTCAGATCACTGCAGGTAGACATGGGTTCAGGACTGCGTAGCATCCAGCAGGCCCTGGAGTATATTGAGGAGAATATCCGCTGGATGAACAGGAATATTCCACTTCTTAAAGACTGGCTGAACAGTCACAGTGCCTGACTGAAGTCACAGAGCTGAAGTTAACATTCTTGTTCTGCTTATGGTGTACGTAACTATAAGTGAAAGAACCTAGAGCACTCCACTTTTCTCTATAGACATTCAAAAGGTTTCTTTCTCCCATGAATTATCAAACACATTGTTTTTAATTCCCTGTGGACTGCACTTATAATTTTTTTTTTTTTAAATATACAAAACCAGTTAGAACAAGTTGGGGTCATGTGTTAGCAAGGTAATTTCAGGTTTAATTTCCGAACAAAGTTTAACTTAATGTTAAACTGGACTAAGCCAATTATGCCTCAAATGTTAGATGTAAATAATATCCCTGACATCAATATCCCTGAAATCAACCCTTTGATATGGTCAGCTGCCCCATAAAGTTCTTTTTTTTCCCCTGGTGGAGTTAGTTTTGTTAAGAAAATTAATAAAAAATAATTACAAATAAAAAGTTATGGACTTATTTTTTTTTAATTAAAAGCTTCAGTAACCACATTGTCCTGGTCAATCCAGAGCCTGTCTCTGGAGCATTGGACTTCATTTAATCAACTATTTAATAACGAAGTTATTATAAGTGTTTGTAAAAATTCCTACCAGATTTACAGTTTTTTGAGCATGGTTCTCAAAGTAGGGTAAAGGAACTTCCACAGCCAGGGGGTCAATTATTTTTTGTTATGATTTTGTTAGTTGTGGAAAGTTATTACATTAATTATTGCCTTTTTTTGGTTATTAGCTGGTTTGACTGGTTAAGTTAGATTGGATTAAACAAAAATTAAACAACTCAAAAAACAAGTAGGCTTTTAAGTAATGTTAACTTGACTGATGACAATTTTAATAAAATATTTCATAAAATGCACTATGGCTCCAATGAATAGCCAAGATATTATTGTACACATTTAAATAATGAGCATAATATTTAAGCAGTGTTTGATCAAATTAACACAATGTGCTAAGGGAGTCTATGGAATTAATTTTATTTTTAAAAAGGAGCTCAATGTTTAAGAACCTCTGCCATAAAAGGAAAACGCTTAAAGAGAGCCGAAAACAGAGACAACTAAATGTGGGATAAATCTTCCAGTAATGCAGCTTAACATGGAAAAAATGCTACTGATTTTAAAAATATATATTTTTCTATTACCTTTTGCATTGAAAAAAAAATTCTATAAAAAATACTATTTGTTTACAGGACACACGTTTATTTAGCTAATAAAAATAAGTAAAATCCGAAAACTGAGATATTTGTATAATTACAGACACAAACAAGTCTAAAAATCAAAATGTTATGAAATTACAAATACTTAGACCCATGAAACACAAAGCACAATATGCACACTTGAGTCCCAAATGACCAAGAAAAGAAAAAAAGTTGCCATTTTCACCCAAAAACAAACAGAAGAACAACTATGTATAAATAAGTTAACAGAACAGATTGGTACAGCTTATGCCAACAGGTTTATTTAATAAAAAAAAAAAAAAAAAAAAAAAAAAAAAGATACATGGTTCTTTAAAATTCTTCACCTTCATACACAGCTACTTTAACCACTTATAAAGCTGAGTTTATCACAGAATTCAGGTTTTAAAAAATAATAAAAAAAGCTTATGTAAAAATGGACAAATCCTCTTGAATGATGTGCTATTCATTTTAAAAAAAAATGTCTCCCATACTTCATGTTTGTATGGCAGATATCAGATGGATACAGTAGGAAATGCAGTAGTCTGGCTTTTCAGAGTCTCTAAAAGCTTTTATCTTGTACTGTCATAATCACTGACCATTCTCTTGATGTGGCTCAACTTGGCCTTCAGGTCCTTGCATCTCTTCTTCTTCATCCGGTAGTCATTGCTCTTTTGAGACATAAATAAAGACAGATTAATCTAAAAGTCCATTTTTACCATCATCCCATCCAGAAACATGTTGCAATGGATAAATAATAATAATAATAATAATAATAATAATAATAATAATAATAATAATAATAAAAAAGCTAAAAACACAAAGCAAAAACCTCAAACCTGAATGACAAACCCCTTCACTCGATTTTACCACAATTAACAGGATTAGCATGTTGCTCTAAAACTTCAGGTATACATTTGCACAGAACAATGAGAAAACTTCCATTTCATTCACCCTTACCCGCTTTTTGTCCTTCAATGCATCGTACTCGTCCAGGGCATCCTGTTTCAAGACAATGACAGGTCAGCAAACAAGTATGTGAAATGTATATTTCTTGTAACTGTGCAGGTTAATCACACTCAGGAGCAATAAAATAGCAATGACTGTAGAAAGTAATCTTCATTCTTCAATATCTGATGTGTTTATGAACTGAGAAATGTATCATTCTTAATGTAGTACTCAGTAAAATGAGTGATAGGGGCCCAAACAGAAAATCATGTTGTTTTCTCTTACCAGGTACTGCGGAGTCCCCTCCTGAAGCTCGTCAAGCTCACGGTCAACCTCAGCTAGCCGCTTGTTAATTTCATCCAGCTCAGCCTGCAGACTCTTGTACACTTGGTGATTTCGGTCAAACTCACTCTTATAATTCTCCCTTTCATGATCATCAGCAATGGGGGGGAATTCGCTGAACAAAGGGAAATACAAAACTTCCTCAAATATTTCTGCAGTGTGGTAATTTAAACAAAGTTTACACTTACCAGTGCATAAAACTTTAAAACATTTTTCCAACAATTAGTTCTACAAGTTGAAGAGGGGAAAATCCTTTGTCTACTTTTAGCACAAATCAATTGATTAGATAAGCACATTGCCGTTCCAAAACAGTGTGTCTATACACAAAAGTGTTAGTGCAGCTTACTTTTACCCCTGTATTTTTTTGTTGTCGAGTCACCCTGTATTATTCATTTTACAGCAGGAAAAAGAAAAACACAAACATACAGTACAATAGGATCCTAGACCCAGGGCTGCGTTTCAACACTGTTCTTAAAACACCCTCGTCAACTTCCTTTCAGCATTTCCCCTTGGGGAAATCCCATTTGTCATCGTGACATCTGTTGATGGATTTATCCCTCAATTCATGCCTAATCAATTATTTGGTTATGATTAATGTGACTTAGTAAACATTCTGTAGTCTGTCAACCAGCAGGTGCTTTATCGGAGAGAGAAAGTTATATCCTTTAATAAGTTATTTTGACCAGCGGTATAGTGAAGAGCTTCCCTGAACGTAAGATTTTATCTTGATACATTTTGTCAGACAGCAAGACGACAAATGAACAGATTAAAATGCAAATTAAACTGATTCGAATTGAAATCAAGCAGTTCAGATGGAGAGCTTTAGGTTTTCAAAAAGTCATTTTCTCCACCCTACAACAGGTTGTGTCTTTAGTCTTGGAGAGGGAGGAAGGTCTCAAAAAGCCTCCAGACAAACCATCAATGAAGCTTGTAATTATACAAGAATCCTTATGGCATGTTTAAGGCCATTTCAATAGCTTACTGGCACACAAAGTTTATTTTATGACCTCTTCAAGACCTGAAGTTTTTTTTGCAGGCAGGGACCTCTTTCTTTACTAACATTTTGTATCATATAACATTATAATAACAACTGTTAAGATATGTAATTGATTCTTTAAACCCTGGACAGCTGCCAGGGAAAGTGAGAATCAACTGGATGTCTTTTTCACTGTTTTTGCACACACACAGAGACCAATCAACAAAGCCATGTGGTGAAGTGTGACACAACTTACAATAAATACGACTGTCATAAGTCATCTTTCCCTAAACCAATTTAGCACAGTTTCAGAATAACAAGGAACCATGGCAGTTATACAGTCCCCTCTGAAAGGACTGGAATAGCAAGGCCAATTCTTCTTTCTTTTTTTGCTATATACTGGGTATATTTGCTATATACCCAGTGAACCATTGAGGTTGGAGATCAAAACATAAATAGATCAGAATTTCAGATGCAATATCGTCAGTGACTCAAACACTGGTGGGTTGTGCTACCGTCACCCCTGCCTTGTGAAGGTTGGTGGTGATGTCACTGACTGTCGTTTTTAGGTTTTCTGTCATCAACTGCTTTGCCAGGTTTGGTGCTAAAGAACTCCGGTGGCCTGCACAGAGCCTTGACTTTAACCCCAATGAACACATTTTGGATGAATTGGAATACTGATTGAGCACCAGGCCTGAGATCAGTGCCTGACCTCTCTATTGCTCTTGTGGCTGAATGAGCACAAATCCTCACAGTCAGGTTCCAAAGTCTAATGGAAAGCCTTCCCAGATGAGTGGCGCTTATTACAACAACAAAGGGGACCCAAATCTATAATGGTATGGTCAACAAGTACATATGGGTGTGATTGTTCAGGTGTCCACATACATTTTGGAACTAGATTGTATGACCAAGGTCCTAATGAGCTCCCATACAGATGAATGAAAGTTTGTAGATTGGAGTGATTACTCCAACACTTGCAGTAAAAAGGGCTAACATATTGCTAGTGTGTGCTACATGCAATTTAATCCCAAGCAAGTCCAAGCTGTGTTAAAGCTTACATAATTGATCTTTGTTTTTAAGATACTGAGTTTTAGATAAAGAAGTAAATAACTTCCTGTTTGTATAACTTCATATCATATGGCTGGCATCATTTTAACCCCACAATGAACAACAAGAAGAACTATAATTATATTAGGTTGACTGTAGTTTGTTGTGAGCTCCAACATCATTGCTTCAATGAAAAAATAATAAAATTGAAAGAACCCATCTTACAGAAGCAAGCTTCTAAAGCACTGAGGGAAATGTTAAAAAACTAGCAATGCAGAGCAAAACTAGGATCTAAAACACAACCCATAGTGGCCCTAGTTTTATCCCTTTTTCTTGACCTCAATGTGCTCATGCCCTATTTGTGTTCCATTTACTGCAGCCCAAGTATGAGCCACGCATGAGCTTACCTGGAGAAGTCTTCGTCGTCAAGTTCGTCTCCAGATGATGCATAGTCCGTGTCGTAGTCATTACCGTCAGTACGGCGAGGCCGTCCTGCACGTTTTTTCTTAGGTTTGCTTGCTGAGCTGCCCATGTCTGAACTGCTGTAGTAGGGAACTGTACTCCGTACTGGAAGATGGTGCTCCACACCCCTGCACCGCACAAAAAATAAATAAATAAATAAATAAAAACAATTAACATATTGTAGCCTTCATGCCACATACTACAGCTAATAGTGAAGAAAAGAGAAAAAACTAAACTATGGATGTTTTTACATCCAGCAATACCATACTGACTAAATGCTTTCTAGAAAATTGGGATACAAGCTCAGGGTAGGGATTTGAGAATTAAGTAGTAAACAAATGATTAACGGTCACAGTGCAAATATAAAAATATAGTATTGGTGATAATCAAGTGATACTTGTCAAGATTTCCCTCTTTTGCTTTTTTAAACACTACAGTTTACTATAAAGTCATAACTCAATTTCACCTTCAGTATGTTTCAATGCAGGAAAAATACAAGAGAACTATTCAAGATGTAAAATATATAGTCACCAGTCACTTGTGACACCTGTACACCTGCTCATTTATACAGTTATCCAATCAGACATCTGACAAACATGTGGCAGCAGCACAGTGCATACAAACATTTAGATACAGGTCAAGAGCTTCAGTTAATGTCTACATCAAACATCAGAATGGGGGGGGGGGGGGGGGGGGGGGAGATATCTGTGACTTTAACCATGGCATGGTTGCTGGAGAGCTGAAGACAGGACAAAGACCAGCTTGTTTTTTCCCCCCCTTAATCTTTAGCTGTCCAGTTTCAATAAGCCTGTGACCATGATAGCCTCGGATTCCTGTTCTTGGTGGACAGGAGTGGAACCCAATGTGGTCTTCTGTTGTTGTAACCCATCCACTTCAAGGTTTGATGTTTTGCGCAAGCCAATATGCTTTTCTGCTCACCATGGTTGTAACGAGTGATTATATGAGTTACTATATTAGTCTTGGCAGATCAAACCAATCTGGCCATTTTCCTCTGCCCTCTCTCATCAACAATGCATTTCCACAGAACTGTCTCTCACTCAATGTTTTTTTGTTTTTTGCATCATTCTTTGTAAACCCTAGATACAGTTGTGTGTGAAAATCAGTAGTTTCTGAACATTACATAAATGACACTTTCTTTGTTCTGATGTGAACATTAGCCGAAGCTTTTGACCCGTATCTGCATGATTTTTTGCATTGTGCTGCTGCCACATGATTGGCTGATTAGATAACTGCTTGAATGTGCAGGTGTTCCTAATAAATGAAGACAGTGAGTGCATGTACAAATTCAGGTCTCACTAATAAAATGCATGCAGGGAAGTTATATCGACTGCCTAGAACCAGAGGGGCTAAAAAGACTTTTGTCCCCTTTGGTTCCAAGCCCTCAATATAAATCTCCATATCAGACATGTAAAAAAACAGATCTCCTCCATGCATGTACTCACGCGTTCCCTCACACCCAGTAGCGTACGTGTGCGCACCTGTATGCTAACAAAGAGAGTGAGAGAGACAAGTATCTCCCTCATTTGCTCTGCTTTTAGTTTATCATTTACTGTATCAGAATGTTAAGCCATTAAATCTGCAAAAGAAAACATTCTATTTCTCATAAAGTTGTTAATTTAGGAAACAGAGTTATACCACTAAAAGGCACAGAGATATATGAACATGTACAATTTCTCTGTTAAAGAACATACAAATAAGCAACCACAGACATGCACAAAAACAAGCACAACAGGAGATTGATAGAAAGAAGTGTACTCACAAAAAGCTGTCAGGAGGCTTGACATAGTTTGTACTGTTGTCATCCAGGTGTTCCCTCGAACCTCCAAACTTCTCAGGAAACTCGCTATTTACAAGCTCTGGATCACCAGAAACATTATTTACCTGGAGAAAGAGACAACAAAAACAAAAATGCTTAATTAAAATGTATTTTGTGATATAAATAAAATGAAAAAAACAATTCCTGGAATATTTGGTTTTGAGCCATTGCAGAGTAAAAAACAAGTTGTAAGTCGCATTTGTCCAAAGGCACCTGTGCAAACATTTTATACACACACAGAGAAATCTAGACAAACAGACATGTAAAAAAAATGTATCCTAATAGCATTTATCTAGTTCATCTAGTAATGATGACAAACTGAGTAACAGCTCTCATTGGGACTTTAATGATGCCCTAATGGTTCAATGTAACCATATGTATGGTTCTTTTACTCTGAGCCACACAAAAAAACATAACATATAAAAAGTAATATTAAACCCGTCTTTTATATATCAGCTGTCTTGGAGAATTTAAAGCAACTTATTGGAGAGCTGTTTTGGCGACTATAAATAACTTCTTAACTGCATCTCTAGGCCTGTTCAAGAAAGCATTGCAGTGAAACTGTCACCATAAACCACACCCAGAAACCAGGAATGAGAATTCCCTTCCCCCATCTTCCACTGCACAGAGAAACCTGTCTTTCCACCTGCACAATGTTAGCAAAGAGCAAATGCATGTACTTCACCTGCTAGGATTCAATGTGGCTCATGGGTTAACAAACCAGAAACCTCCTACTGTCACATGACTGACACCACATCATTCAAAAACAATTCCTCAGAGAACATCAACTGTCTCCAAAAATGCCCCCTTACTTATATGTAAGACACTGAAAAACACCTAGCGGTTATTGTTTAAATAACAAAACAACTAAACTTTTTCCGTTCTTTGATTTAAAAAAAAAAAAATAAAAAATCAAAATAGAAGTTATTTTTGTAAAACATGCATGGATGATTAAAACTTCATTTACCCAATCTTCTATATCTGGAGGAGCGTTAGGATCTTCGACAGGTTTCTCTCTGCGCCACAGGATATTCCCTTTCCCATAAGCGTTAATTTGCTTCCGGGTCTTGACGGCAAAAACCAAGATGATTATAAGACAAGCGATGATCAGGAAACCAAAAACAATGGCCACTGCCTGCAAAAGTGGAGGACAGAGTGGAAGACAGATGGCTTAACTTTTAATTGAATGTGAATATTAGTACTTTTTATATAGATTCTTGTAAAATTGATTGACCAAAAACATGTTGTTACACATAAAAACACCATAGATATATACAGTTACACAATCTGAAACAATAAGCTAGTTTTTAGAACTTGATGAATGCTTCATTGGGAAACATTTGATTCATTCTGCATGAAGAGAAACTACAGCCAAGCAATGTGCTCACCTCCTGTGGATCCACCACACAGTAGTGATACAGGTACTGGTTGATCATGAGATCTGAAGGCTGAGGACCTTGGTACTGGGCACACAGGGACTGTACCTGGTAATACTGCACAGAGCCTGAGGTTTGTGCCATTGGGTTTACCGCAACCAAGTAAACTATTGTGGCCACAAGCATAAACAAACCCAAGATGGCTGTAATGATTATGACAATCAGGTAGAACTTCCTGCTCTGTGACCAATGCTGATAGGAGAGTATAATTATAAAGATGGCCATCAGAGTTATGAAGGTAATGACAGCCATTGTAATCATAAATGCCTTTGCTTGTCTTGGGTCATTCTGTGAGCCCAGAATGCCATAGGCAAAGGATCCACCACCGAAACCTCCACCGAAGGAAGTGCCACTGCCTCCGCCATAGCCTCCACTGTAGCCTCCACCATAGCCTCCACCGTAGCCTCCACCGTAGCCGCCTGAAAAGCCAGTCGCACTTCCAGAGGTGTCCCAGGCTAACGTGGATGCCACACATACAAATACACCAACACACAGGATGATGCAGATGACCGCCATGATTTTGATGATACCTGGCGGTGAGTTCCAGCGATAGAAGTGTTGGATCTCATCATCTGCATAATAGGAGTATGCAGCTTGTGGCACTATATCACTATGGGTGGTGAGATTGAATATTTTTAGAAACAAAAACAAACACTCACTGCTTTATAGCCTATTCATTTCATCTGACCAGGAAGGCAAACTATGAGCATGTTGTGAACACACAACTTTAAAATTTAGGCCTATGTGTTGAGCAATTTTCAAGAAACTACCAAAACAGCATAAATAAATGAATAACTCTGGGCGTTAAACTATATTACAAGAATTTATAACACATCGTTATATGGACTTACTATTCAGGTTCAGACTCATAGGGAGGTGGACTCCCATTCGGCTGAGAAGACATTGCTTATTCTGCAGTAGAAGAGAAATGGGAAATAAATCAATCACTCATTCTCGATGATTTATATGCAGCTTTTGGATAAAGTAACCAGGAAGTAGGTCTGTTGTAATCCAATTTAAGATGTAACTCTGACAGAAAAGACTTTTTTAAAAATTCCATTGAAGGCTAACAAGCTCTGATTTAACACATGATCTTGCTCTTATATTTGAATCTTAAAGCCACTTAGACGAACAAAAAGAAGTAAGCTATTTCAAAGTATAACGCACAGAACACGAGCTGGAATACCATAACAATATTGTTATGTAGGCAAACGTAAAAGAAACGCACCTGTTTTTACGTAACGCTCCTCCTCAGCGATTATGTTCCGCACTCACTGCCGAGTTTCACATCTCTATCCAGGTAGTCTAAGCACCTCCCCCACCAACGACCAACTTACGTCTGAGCCCCGTCCCATTTCCAAAAAGGGCGTGTCTGATCGGCTCTTTAAAACCACGAGCAGTGCCAGGTGATCCTCATTTGAGGCGCTGCTTGTCAGAGATAGTATGTTAGGAACAAGTTCTTTGCTTTTCTTTTGTTTAAACATTTATTTTGTTTCCTGCTGCAGTAGGCCTATTTAAGGAAAATAAAAATTTAATTTTAAAAAGGCTAATCTTTACCGGCTCCTGTATTGTAGGCTATGTGGTTCTATATTCTGGGTCCGTGTACATCCCGTACAAAATATTTTTTATTTGTAATGAAGTGTTAAGGAAACAAACAAAAAATGATTGGCGGCGTATAGTTTACAGTGTATGATTAAAGTGCAACTGCCTGTTGATTCTACACTCACAGAAATCTTTGTTTCAGATTAAATATATATATTAAAAGTACAAAAGTGTACCCTTGATGGCAGCATCCCGGCTTTATTTCTGAATGTTCTCATTCATACTGAGAAACAACTGCTTATTATCTTGTTTTTTGTTTACATGTTTTATAGTGTCCGAATGTCCCCCAGTCTATTAAATTAGATCAGTGCCCTTGTTATGCACTCTCACAAGTCCAGACTTGTACATGCACTGTGACAACCAGAGAATCTGTTTTATGTGAACTCACCTTGTAAACTGTACTGATGTTAGGATGACGTAAGCAGAAAAAGCCTTTATTTTTCATATATGTTATAGCAAAATACTTTTTTAAACATATCCAGCTTGTTAGGAATTTGGGGTCAAGGTCAGCCGTGACCCTAGAGCAGAGAGGGTTAAGGGCCTTGCACAGTAAGGTGACAGACAGAAGTATTTAAAATACTTATTTTTCTTTTACAGAATATTTAAATACATAGCCATGGCATGCTATATGTAAGCCTTGATTCCTACTATTTTCCTTCCCTTTAAGGGGGGGAGGGGGGCTGACAATTGTGAATTTCAGTCATTGACTTCTACACCTACAAAGACAGAAATAACCATGATGTTAGGTGTACCAAAGGAACATGCTACATGTACATTTATGTCTTAAACATATATAGTATATGCCTTAATTGATCAAACTTTTAAGTGTACAGATTTAACTATTATTGGTTACATTTTTAATCAAAAAAAGGAAATACTGTTAATACATTCCACACTAAAACCTGCTGAACAGAAAAAGTCAAACTTTTTTAATGAAATGTGGGGTATGTCATTCAGTGCATAAATAATTGAATATCCAGTCTGTCTGTATACACACCACATAAAATGACAAACTGAATATATGTAGAAAATAACTAAAACTCTTGATATAAAACATAAGTGCATTTTTTTTTGTCATAGGAAATATACAACACATATTGGGGATTAAACAGTCAACAAGTCACAGTTTTTGAAACTATTTTTAAGAACATCATAAACCAAGCAGTAGTTGTACAGAAGCTGAGTCTAATCAACCAAAAGGAGGAACTGAATGACCCAATAATATAGGTAAGATTTTTTCCCCAGTCAATACTGCATTTCATTGAGCATATTAAGACAATTATGCAAATATTGTTCATATGTTCCTTTGGCTGAATTGTCTGTAGTCTTGCATGTGGGTCATTTCACATCTTTGTGGCTGTTTGTGCAGAATAATGAGATGTTCCAAGTGGAAATGAAGGACCATTACAGCATGTACTGTCATGAAGTCAGGAAAAGATTTATCCATAGCCATCATTCCATGCCATGACCTTATCGTATTCTTGAATGCGATGCTTGATGTGAGAGAGTTTGTTTTTGAGGTATTCACATCTTTCCTTTTTCTCAAGAAATGAAGTATCCTTTATAACAAAAATGTAAAAAGCAAGACAAATAAGTAAACAGTCTATTATCCCTTATAAAAGTGGTGTTGTGATTTCACATTTCAAATATAAGTCTACAGACCAGAACTTCTGGTTACAAACAGCAAATTAAACTAGATCTCTCAATTTTTATGCAAATTTTTGTGCGATGCCGAATTCTATAAGTGCCAACTAATGCTAACACTGCAAAGATCTACACAGGGGGAAGAAAATAAAGTTAATCTTTCCCACCCAGACAGTAGGACATTATTAGGATTCAAACTGTGAAATATAAAACTATATTTAACACAAATGGTGGTTACTTAGGCAGTTGCCCATCACATCATGTTCACTGATAATGATCTGTCTGTAATCCACATTAATAATTATGCCATTTCAGGTATTCAGTTTACTGAATGTATAATTATCTTTAGACAGCCAGGCACATTAAAAAGTATTAAATAGTCCCTCTTTTGTCAAGAATCATGCGCCACTTCCTTTCCGGAAAAACAAATTAGCCTGGCCATTTCCCTCCCACCCCTCTTCCTCCTCTGGTCATTCACACTGTTATGAAAAAGACTTCAGCAGACCAGGGGATAGCACTGTACATATAGTAAACTAGGAATTAGTATAAAATAGGAATTGTGTGTAAAAAGGCATTGAACTTACATTTTTCTTTTGCTGATATACCTGAAGGATTCGGTTTATGCGGTCAGATTCCTGAGGAAACAAATAAATTGGTTTAAAATTACACTAGCTCTGCTTTTTTGTGTGAAATTTCCTAGAATTCTAAAAAAAAAAAAAAAACCCAACACATGCACAGGTGCAGTCTAGTGACTTCATTTTCCAAATATGTCATATGTTTGGCAGCCTGGGAAAAACTTTGGTGAAATTTTGACATTTTGTTTTATATATAGTTCTGAAAACTGAAATGTGTTTTTCTTTTGCACATAGTTATAGCATTTTAAGATTACTCACAAAAGTGAAATGGGAGAAATTTGCATTTAAAGATTACACAGACATTTTGACAGCTGATATCTGATTATAAACAGAAATGTTTAGGTTCGGGTCCATTTCATTTTTAGGAAATATATTTATGGTTTCTTAAAATTGAGGTGTCAAAGTATGCAACAAGCAGAAAAAACTATTTTGGCTAAAACCGACTTTTCAGCTTGGTTGTTTGCCAGAATTCAGCTACAGCAACATCCCAGACTGCCACACATATTAACATTACTGATATTCTCTAAGAATATTTAGGTTGAACATGTACAATACTAAATGATTACTAAACACTTTGGGAGTTCCCCCAGTGACATTCAGTGATGTATTTATGCATGTATTTTTTTTTCTGTTGATCATTTTACAAGAACAAAAGTGACCTTAATATTGCTAGGCATGAAAGACTTAGTTTTCTTACCTGCAAATACAAACTGAAATTATTAGATATTGAAAGAAACAAGATACAAAGAGATTTAGTACAGAATAACAGACCTCCTGACTGGACAGGTTTTGAGGCAGGTTGCGCATCATACTATCCATCTCATCAAACTTTTTCAGTGTTGCATGAACTTCTGCATGCAGCTCTTTATACTCAGAGTACTGGTCATTAAAGACAGCTTTGTACTGGTCCCGTTCCTCATCAGTTCGAATTGCTGGGTATTTACTGCAAAGAAACAAAGCACACACAATCAAAAATCAAACACATACACACACATTTAGAGTGAAAAGTAAAAAGTACGCACGATAGGTAGTCTGGCACAATCACAGGTTTGGGAATATGTCCAGATGGAATATGTCCTTTAACCATTTTTGCCTTGGAAGGTACAGGAGCATCTGTGTGAACTGGTGCAGCAGAGGAGATGAGAACAGGCTCAGGGATCCTTAGTCCAGCCTACCAGAGGGGAAAAAACATCTGGGTGATCACCAGGTTAAGAAGATACTCTTTAAAAAAAATTTTTTTTTTAAAAACAGCAAAGTATTAGTTACCATAGATTGAGCCACAGGTAATTCTGGCTGCATCTAAGGAAGGAAAATTAAAACAATTAAAGCATCACAGGTGGTTGCTTTAAGATTGTCATAAAATTTCAGTAAAATGCGGCAATGTAGAAATGTTTAGCAATGTGTCTACATTTTTAATCAACCTTGGTGGAATTCATTATTTTAGTGAATTCTATTTTTGCACATAAAAAAAACATCAACATTATTGGACAGTGCACTCTTTGAGAGGGGCAGAATCTGCTGCAGTAATTTGTAAATAAACTGCACTAATTCTTCTTTACAACGTTACATCAGTTCATTAAATTTTAAGGGCAACAGTCCAAAGGATATTGTTCCAGAACCTTTGTGTTTGGTTCACATGCAATTTTTCAAACCTAAGTCATGCTGCCATGTTCCTTTTGGAGAGAAGGGGCTTTTTCAATAGCCAGCCTTCCATGAAAGCATACTTGTTTAGTCTTTTTTTGATTGTACTGTCCTGAACATAAACATTTAATGTGCTTACAGTGGCTTGTAGGTCACATGATAGGGCGGCTGTGGCTCAGGTGGTAGAATGGTTGTCCACTAATCGTAGCGTTGGCGGTTCGATTCCTGGCCCACATGCCAAAGTGTCCTTGGGCAAGACACTGAACCCCAAGTTGCTCCTGATGGTAAGCTAGTGCCTTGCATGGCAGCTCTGCTACCATTGGTGTGTGTGTGAGTGTGTGTAGGTGTGTGTAGGTGTGTGTGTGTGTGCAAATGGGTGAATGAGAAACAGTGTAAAGCGCTTTGGAACAACTAAGGTTAAAAAAGCGGTATATAAGTGCAGACCATTTACCATGATGCAGCTATTGGGGTTTTCTTTATATCTATGATCATTAAACAGTCTGAGCTTGGAATGAATTTGCTGGGACGCAATTTCATGGGAGGATTGGCAGTTGTCTTGAAGGCCCTCCATTTGTAAACAATCCTTCTCACTGTAGCATGGTGAATGTGAAGTGTTTGGAGATGGCCTTATAAACCTTCCCAGACTGATGAGGAGCAAGAATTGCTTCTCTGAGGATGGCTGATGTCTTTTCTTCTTGGCATGATGTAGACAGGCACCTGAATACTCCAGAACACCATAACGGCCAAAAGTTCTGCTCTCATATATGCAGTCACATTTCTTGATGGTTAAGTAATTTTGTGCATTTCATTAGTAACACATGGCTGCTAATTACTATCTTAATGATTGTGGAACTACTAAATGTTGGTTTACACTGTGGCTTAGTGGATATTCCTCTGGGGTTGGGGGTTTGATTCCCGCCTCCACCCTGTGTGCGTGGAGATTGCATGTTCTCCCCATGCTTCGGGGGTTTCCTCCCCCAGTCCAAAGACATGTGTTGTAGGCTGACTGGCATCTCTAAACTGTCCATAGTGTGTAAGCGTGCCATACATTGGGTTGGCACCCAGTCCAGGGTGTCCCCTGCCTTGTGCCCCAAGTTGCCTGGGATAGGCTCCGGGTTCCCTGCATCCCTGTGTAGGATAAGCAGTACAGAAAATGGATGGATGGACGGACTACATATTGAAATCTGTTTTGGGTTGTCACCTGAGGTTATTTGTTTGTTTATAGAAGTCAGGGCAACAAAATTGTTAAGGCCCTGATAAATAAAAACATAGAATTGAAGGGGGTTGTATTTCCTTGTACACCAGCCTCCATGGCTCTGCATGAATGTCACTAAAATGCAATGAATGTATGAAATTCAAAATTCTGTTATTTACATTTTTATTTTATTTTATTAAAGTAAGTCAATTAAGATTAAAAGAATGAAAATGCTTCCCCTTTTTCAAATATTTGAATTTTGGGGCTAGTTTCAGGGCTTAATTAGCTATGTTTAATTTGATTACATTGTATTACACAGCTTTTGTTTCGGTATATGCTGGTGAGGGGTCTGAATAAACTACGTTTATAATTTTGCATGTTTTAATCAACTGAAAATGGAACTCTACAGCCAATATTCAGTCAATGCTTATTTTTGCTGTATTTTATCAAGACACAACCATATCCTATTAAATTTGAAATTTGTGTATTATTACACCCATAATAGACAGCTATAGACAGATTTTTTTTTCTGCAAATTAGTTTTGTGGGTGGGAAAAGTCTAATCAGTCCTTATGCATGTCTTTATAAGTGAGGCCCCAGATACAGTGGATGTAAAAATAAATAAATCAATCAATAAATAAAAATAAAAATAAAAAAGTCTATACACGTCTGATAAAATGGCCTTTTTTATTTTTTTTAAATGTAAAACCAAAATAAATCATGTCTGAACTTTTCCCACCCCATGTGAAATTACAACATGTTAAAATTAAGTGAAAAACCATCAGAAACATTTTAGGGAGCAAAAAAAAGTTACAATAACCTGGTTTCATAAGTGTCCACACCCTTTTAGAATTGGGGATATGGCTGTGTTCAGAATGAATCAATCAAATACAATCTCATGTTCAAAAGTAATTATCATATGCTGTCATCAATTAAATTATTCTGATTAACCCCAAATAAAGACCAGCTGTTTCAGTAGGATGTTCTTCACATCTTCTTGGTTTCATTCGAATGCTTTAGCCATGGCCGGCAAAGAGCTTACAAAGCATTACCAGGGATAATGCTTACCAGGGAGGCTGCCAAGAGACCTACTGCAACATAAAAGGAGCTTCAGGAATATCGGACGAGTACTGATTGCTCTCTGCATGTGACAACAATATTCTTCACATGTCTGGGCTTTGGGGTAGAGTAGCTAGACAGAAGCCCTTTCTAACAAAAAATATCCAAGCCCAACTAAATCACCCCAAACCATGTGGCAAAATGTGTTATGGTCTGATGAGACCAATTTCAAAAAGTATAATAATTCCATAATTCCAAAACGCATGTTTGGTGCAACAAAAAGCACATAAACAAAAGATTTGGATGTATGCTTTGGGTTTTTGCCATGGTGGACGGTGAAATTCCTTTTCATCCTCAGGTCTCTAGCAGACACCTGAAGATTTTAGTGTAAAACCTTCAGGTGTCTGCTAGAGACCTGAGGATGAAAAGGAATTTCACCGTCCACCATGGCAAAAACCCAAAGCATACATCCAAATCAACAAAGGAATAGCTTAAACAAAAGAAGATCAATGCTTGTGAATGACCTAACCAGAGCCCAGACCTGAATCCAACTAAAAATCTGTGGGGTGATCTGAACTGGGCTGTGCACAGGAGATGCCCTCACAATTCGACAGATCAAGAATGTTTTTGTAAGAAAGCATGGGAATATGTCAAGATGTACTATGCTGACAGACTCTTGGCTAAAAAGACTGAGTGGTGTAATAAAATCAAAAGGTTCTTCAACAAAGTATTTGTTTAGGGGTGTGCACACTTATGCAACTAGGATATTGTAAGATTTTTTTATTTTTCCTAGTTTTCCCTAAAATGTTTCTGATTGTTTCACTTAATTTTCACAAAAATTTTTATTATGTTGTAATTTCACATTGAGGGTGGAAAAATTTCTGACATCCATTTATCTTGATTACATTTTTTTACATCACGAAAACCTGCCATTTTAACAGCGAAGTGTAGACTTTTTATATCCACTGTACACTATATGGCCAAAAGTTTGTGGACACCTGACCATTACACCCATATGTGCTTTTTGAACATCCAACTCTAGAATTAGTCCCCCTTTTGCTGTTATAATAACCCCACTCTTCTAAGGAAGGCTTTCCACTAGATTCTGGAATGTGGCTATGGGAATTGTGGATTCAACCACAAGAGCATTAGTAAAGTTGGGCACCAATGTTGGGTGAGGAGGCCTGGTGCACAGTCAGTGTTCCAATTCATCCCAAACGTGTTAAGTTGGCTTGAGGTAAAGGTTCAGTGCAGGCCACTTGAGTTCTTCCACACCAACCTTGGTAAAACATGTCTTTATGGACCTCGCTTTGTGCACAGGGCGCTTTGTGACGCTTTGTGTCATGCTGGAACATGTTTGGGCCTCTTAGTTCCAGTGAACGGAAACTACAGCATACAAAGGTGTTCTATACTGTTCTGTGCTTGCAACTTTGTGGCAACAGTTTGGGGAAGAACCACGTATGGGTGTGATGGTCCGGTGACCACAAACTTTTGGCCAAATAGTGTATTCAAGAGAGATGCAGTAAATCAGTCAACAGGCTCACCTCATGGCCGTACTTCTCTCTGTAGCGGCGTGTGGCTTCGTGTCTCCATAGTTTCAGGCACACAATAGCTCCTATCAGGTACACCACCATGCCCACAAAGAGAAAAATGATAGCTGCTGTTTGCCCAGCTTCAGTGCGACAGAAAGCTGCGTTCATGCCATTGTTGAAAACAGGGTAATAGCACAGTCCACCTCGTGTTGTGTCCCTTACATACACAATACCAGCAGCCATGTAAAGTACAGCAAGGGCCAGGTTGATCACAAATTCTGTAAGAGGCCACCAGTTTGAGTCTAAAAGGATAGCACGGTAGTACATGGTCATGCCCAACACGAGTATGATCACGGTCACTATCCAGGCCAGCCCCGCCACAACAAGGATGAAAGGTGTCTTGGGCCCCGTGTAATAAGTGTCCCCATACATGCCATACACACCACCATATCCACCGTACATTTGGGGCTGTGAGTAACCAAACATATTATACCACTCATTGTCTTTGTGAATGTATGCACAGACACAAGCAAAAACGGCTGCCCCCAAAAGCAACTCAATGCAACCAAGAATTCTTAGCAGCCCTGGCCAGGACTTCATGTAGGCATAACGCTGGTGGTATTCCTCAACTCTTTCACTGTAGGTCAGAGTGGTGTGTGCAGTGGTGTGTGCTGTGCGACCATCCATCGAGTCTGGATGCTCTCCTAGCATAGCTTCATGCTCTATGCGGGAATGGTAGCTGCCTCCAAAGCCCCTGAACTTATCTTGATATGACTCTGAGACTGAGGGTGATTGAGGAGGAGAGCACCTAATGCCCTTTGTGGTGGTGTTCAAATTACTGGATACAGGCACTGAGCTATTGCTGCTTTTGTTGCTCCCACGAAAGAAGTTCTTCCATGAGTCAGGAATGAAGCGGTGGACAGGTTTGAGGTCAACTGATGGATTTTCGCAATTTTCACTGTCACTAAGATCAAATTCTGGTCCAATCGGAGGCTCATCAGGGAGAGGAGGAGGAGGCAGAGGGTCCAAGCTCAGAGCCAAATCCGATGATCTCTGATGTCGCAAACTAGAGAGGCCGTTACTCCTCTGTAATGAGCCTGGAGGCACATCGTTATAGTGAGGTGCATTTCGGGCACGCCCAAAGCGGCCAGGAGAACCACCACTAGAGGACATCAGAAATGCAGTTTGACCTAGACAGACATACAATTAGCTAAGTGAACAAAGAAAATTATACAACAGACCTGAATATTTTTTTTATGAGAAATATAAACTACAAAAGTTAGATGCTGATGTTTACAGTTAAAAGATTCCTTAATTTGTTTTACTGCCATTTTTCTATAGCCTGTTAAGTTGGAGTTTTACATTGTAAGTAGGTGAAATAAGGCATAAATCCTATCTACAAATGCAAATTAGGTATATGCTTAATCCGCTACCCATTTTACTCCAGCCTCAGACATTAAAGTGATGTAATTTTTGCTCACTCAGCCTCTTTTTCCAACAATAACTTCATTTCTAGCATTTTGTATACATATTTTTACCACAGTAGTTTACATGTGCTCATGATGAGTACCACGTTTTTTTAAACCATGAAAGAAAACAAGAATAAATAGGTGGCTGGATTATCAGTCACCCTAAATTGCTATGCTTAGTAATGTAAGAAGTACGCCTTTGGTTAATTAGCCTGTACCCACCACACTGACAGAGGTTTTAAAAACAGTAAGTGTGCAACACTGAATACTATTGATGTTCATCCAAATGTAGTCCTAGTTCAAAGTCCACAACGGAGTAGTAATCAAAGAAACCAGACCAGGACACCAGGATAAGACAGAGGTTACTGAGTGGCAGTGGCAGAGTGGCAGAGTCTGATACGGCCTTCACAAGCTTCTCAAAAGCTCTGATTCCTGCTTGTCCAATTGTGATTATGTATTCATTGTGTTGATGGAAAGTAGTAAAAACTCTTTAGAAGGTACTTCCTATGTTTACAAGAGGGGACTTCTTGTTTGTATTGTTTTATGAGCATTTGATTCATTTCCCAGAAAAACACATGTGTAGTGAAGTCACATCAAGGCAGGATAACGTAACCTAGTCTGCGAAATAAAACCCTAAATCAGTCCATACAGGATTTCACAGAGTTTATTGTAATTGTTGTGGCCAACAATGCTTGATTTTGCTGTGGCTTTTTTCTAAATTTGCGATGCAATTTGCGGGATTTCTTTGTGTTTTATTATGGAAAACTACTTGAATTGGTGAAATTGCAATTGCACAAATTTGTTTTTTCTTTTGCAGTGATTTTTGTTGGTAAATGAGACCTTTTAGCTGTACTCATATTCGACGCACTCGAATTGAGGGTGGTTTGGATAAATGTGTGTTGTGATGTCACCTTGGCCCAATCTGCGGTAATTTTGAAAAATTGCAAGCTCCTGCGAATATTGCAGACTTTCCTTAATTTTGCATGAATTTCTGTGATCGCAAAATCCTGGAGGCACTGCTAAATGAAATACACACTAACACACACACAATACATATTACATATTTTATATATATATATATATATATATATATATATATATATATATATATGAGATGCACCGATACTAAATTTCTCAGCCGATTCCGATAACCGATTATTGCGAGTGATTTCGGCTGATACCGATAGTTCTGCCTTTTATGCCTTCTTCTAAATTAATAATTAATTCCACAGTTCTGAAGGAAATGCAGATAAAAACTTTATTCTCTCCATTTCAACAAGTTGTTTCACAGTATCTGGTCCCATAAACAGAAAAAACATTACTCTAATTAACATTAACACAAGAATTAAATTCTGAAGATTAAAGTAAGATTTCTTAACATATTGGATGTTATTAATTCATATTAACAGAATTAAGTGACTGAATTCTAAAAAAAAACCTCCTGTTAGGCTCACATTCACTCATCACAAACAAAAGCATTTCTACTTCATCATTGACCATCAAACTGCTAACATATAATATAAACTTTTATATATGAACTGGATATGTATTATTCTACATATATATTTTTCTGTGCAATATACTTTTTTGTCAACATCATCTTCATGTAAATTTTGGTGTACTGGCCCTTTAATTCAGCACGGCCAAAGAGCAGCACAGCAAAAATAAATAAATAAATAAATAAACTTAGACTCAACTCCGAAACTCCCGTTTCACTGCTGCTCACTTCCGTTGTAAAATTTTTAGCAGTGCAGAGATTACAGAGCTCACAAACTGCAGTTTTGTCACCGTTCCACACAACAGATATCATCTTTACACACAGCACGAAATCGATGTGTTTTCCCGCCCTCTTTTGATTGACAGGATTCAATCAGCCCTGATCATCGGATGTTTTTAAACTATCGGCCAATGGCCAATGGCAGCAAAAATAGCCTTTATATACATTGGTGCATCTCATATATACATATACATACATACATACATACATACATACATACATATATATATATATATATATATATATATATATATATATATATATATATATATATGTATGTATGTATATGTATAGATATAGATAGATAGATAGATATATATAGAGAGAGAGATGCATATATATATATATATATATAGAGAGAGAGAGAGAGAGAGAGATGCATATATAAATATATATATATATATATATATATATATATATATATATATATATATATATATATATATATATATGTATGTGTGTGTGTGTGTGTGTGTGTGTGTGTGTGTGTGTGTCCAAAGGATGTAATGAATGTTAACGAATGAGACCTGAGGACGAGCAGTAAGACAATACTGGAGACCAAGCTGTTCACGAGGACGGATTGTCAAGCCATGTAACATGAACACAGCCTTGATACTACTGTAACCAAACCCTGTGGCTCACTAGCAGAGAAAAAGGCTGGTGAGCCTGAGCACAGCTTACATATATTGTGCAGGCAGACTTTAGAGGAAAATTTTATTCTTCACGTTCACCAAAGTAGACAAGTGTATTTAATTTATTTTGGATCTAATATTTGAAAATATTTATTTATCTGTTACAGTTGTAAGCGTTTATTGAGTTTTATATCTCTAACCTAATCCAATTTGCCTGTTGAAATAAAATAAAAAGGAAAAAAAACATTTTGGTAGAATACCTCTCTCTCTCTCTCTCTCTCATACACACACACCCACTCACACTCTCTCACTCTCTCTCTCACACACATACACACACACACACACACCAAGACTTATGTTGCATTTCTGGGCAAACCTTACCTGGCCTTTCATTAAAACAGAGACCTGTAGGGACAAGTAAAAAAAAAACGGCTATAAATATATCGGCCTGTCTCCTAAACTTCCAGGTAGTAAATAAAATCAACAAATGTATCTCCTCGAAAGAACAAATATATCATGAATTACAAATGAAATGCTAATCATAGATCAGATGACATGCATAATGATATATGAGGATAGGTGAGACAGCATGCCCACATTTTACTGCTGAAGTAAGTGTGAACGGCCCGTTTGCTCCCGGTATTCAGCAACGCAGGCTATACTGTAATTCGTATAAACAACATTCAAAAGTTACTACATAGAGGCATAAATAATTTATGCCAATACAAAAAAAACAACAACATTGTCCTGAAAAATAGCTCCATACCCGTTATCAGACAGAAAAGCGCAGACAGTTATAATGCAGCGCGCGCCATAATAAACAAGTTACCAGGTAGCAATGAGTCGTGTTGGCCAAAAGTTAACCTTTTTCTCTTGGTGACTACCTTAATATAGACAACAGACTCACTGTAAGTATGGTTTAAATACAAAAAGTTAACCGGAATAAGAAAGGAAACGTAAATTCTCCTACCTTTCCGTTTTAAAGCCAAATTTACGTACGGTTTTACCCCTTCGCTAAAAAAAAAAAAAAAAAAAAAAAAATGTTCATGAGCCCAGCGGTAAGGAAACTCATACCACGTGACCAGCCTATCCCAGCGCGTGACGTCACACACTGAAACGCGACGCTCCATTAAACGCGGGAAAAAAGTGGATTTTAAAACTCATTACAGCGTAATTACAGTCCAAAACATTAATATAACAGTACAAAATAGTAATATAACAGTGCAAAATAGTTGAACGTTGGCCATTACATGTTGAAACTTACTTTCTAGTAAAATAGAGCGCTATTTAACTTAGCTACATGTAATGATCATGAGGCTTGTGACTACATGGGTCAGCATCTGTAGTTTAGGTGCCATGAGGTTTTGACAGATTTATACAGGTTACATGTATTATCATAGAATTTTTATTGGAAAATCGCATTTTATATATTATAACACCCCATCCAACAACCCCAACAAAATAATCACAGCCAAAACCAAAAGAAAGGGGGAAACAAAAACAAACAAACAAGTAAATAAAGTGAAAAAAGGCAAGATGATTAGTATTTACTGTCTACCTTTCCTCAATCCACCTCCAGGGTGTGTACATCATTTAAGTAGGTAACAAATTGTTGCCATTTTCCCAAAAATGATTCACCCCTGCCTCTGATGTTATACTTGATTTTTTCAAGTTTTAAAATGAACATTAAATCTTTAAGCCAGACTGATATAGAGGAGGGTTGTGGAGAGGTCCAAGACAGCAATATTCTGCGCCGAGCAAGTAATGATGCAAAAGCCACAACACTAGCTTGTTTATGGTTCAGAGGCTGACACTGAGATGGAACACCAAAGATGGCAATTAAAGGGCAGAAATCCAATTTGATTTTAAGAACGTCGGACATAGTTTCGAAGAAAGAGTTCCAAAAGTTCTGCAGTTTGGGACAGAGTGCAAACATATGACTCAGGTTACAGGGCGAAAGTTTGCATTTTTCACACGTCAGGAACATTGGGATATATTTTAGACAGTTTACTCCTAGATAGGTGAGCTCTATGGACCACTTTAAATTGTATGAAACTAAGTCTAGCACAAGACGTGGCGGTACGTATATTATCTAACGCTCTGCCGCAGTAATCATCCTCAAGCTCCAGGCCCAATTCCTCTTCCCAAGCATTAATGGTTTTGATATTGTAAGAATTGTTCTGTGACAAGATCGTTGCATATATCCGTGAAATAATGCCACCCTTATGAGGATTCAGCTTGAACACCTCTTCCCATGCAGACTTTGCAGGTAAGGAGGGAAAACCAGTGAATAGGGAGGAGACACAATGCCTAATTTGAAAGAAACGGAATAGGTGAGACGGAGGCAGGCTGAATGACGAGGATAATTCAGAAAAGTTTGCAAACACATTATTAATGAAAAGGTCCTCAAAGCATTTCAGACCCTTCTTTTCCCAAAAAGAGAATGTGGAATCTATAAAGGAGGGGGGAAAGAGGTAGTTATTACATATTGGTGCCATGGTTGAGGCCAAGATAGATTTAAAATGACAGCGAAACTGATAGAAAATTTTTACCAGGTTACATGTAAACATACAGAGAGCACTTTGTACAGTGGAGAACCAAAACGTATAGTTTTTTTTTGTTGTTGTTTTTGTTTTTTGTTTTTTTAAATAAAGCTTGTGGCAATACAATTTATTTTGAACCACTCTTGATACACATTTCATAAAATCTAATATACAACCTACATGTTTCAGGTGAGGAATTAATTATAGATCCTTTCTATAAGCATTGTGTCATGATTCAAAGTACAGACGGAAGCAAGCGCAGATTCTTAAACATTTAATAACAAACAAACATATGAAACACTCTACAACTAAGAAAAAAAACACTATGGCAAAGACAAAATACAGCAGCATAGACAAACGGTATAGTGAGACGATAACGTGAGACAAGAGTGCATTGCAAACTGTGACTATATACAAGAGCGCTAATTACCAGGAACGTGAATCAGGTGAAGGTGGTCATGTGACAATGAAGCAGTGGCTGTTGGGAACTGTAGTTCAGAGTTCTCTTACTGATCTCATGACAGAACCCCTCCCCCCAAGGGTGCTTCTCCTGGAGCGCCCAAAATACACTCCCTCCCTCTGGCGTTCCTGTCCCCTGGGTGGGCAAAATATCCCCAGCTGAACCAGGAGACGGAGCGGCGTCCTCAGCGGAGCAAGAAAGCAACGCAATGTCCTCAGCGGAACAGGTAAGCAGAACGACGTCCTCAGTGGAACAGGTAAGCAGAGCGACGTCCTCGGTGGAACAGGTAAGCAGAGCGACGTACTCAGCAGGGCTGGAGCTCAGAGCGACTTCCTCTGCGGGGCAGGACAGCAGGACAACTTCCTCAACAGGACAGGAGAGTGGAGCGATGTTCTCCGCGAGGCCCGAGGAAAGCTCCAAGATTTCCGCGAGGCCAAAGAGGGGAGTGAGGTTCTCTGTGAGGCCAGAGAGGGGAGTCAGGTTCTCCAAGAGGCCAAAGGGAGGAACGATGCTCTCCGCGGAGCAGGAAGGAGGAGTGACATACTGCGCACAGCAAAGAAGAGGAACGACGTCTTCAGCGGAACATGGAGGTAGAGCGACATCCTCAGCGAAGTAGGATGGCAGAGCGATGTCCTCAGCCGAGCAGGAAGGCGGAGCGACGTCCTCAGCCGAGCAGGAAGGCGGAGCGACGTCCTCAGCCGAGCAGGAAGGCGGAGCGACGTCCTCAGCCGAGCAGGAAGGCGGAGCGAAGTCCTCAGCTGAGCAGGAAATGCGAGCGAAGTCCTCAGCCGAGCAGGCAGGCGGAGCGGCGTCCTCAGCCGAGCAGAAAAGTGGAGTGCCTTCCTCAGTGGAGCGGTAAAGCCGAGCAATGCCCTCAGCGGTGCAGAAAAGCAGGGTAAGTTCCTCAGCGGAGCAGGCAAGCACAGCCACGTTGTACGTGGGTTTGGCGAACAGAGGGGAGCACTTAGGTATGTCGGGAGAAGGAGCAACGTCTTCAGCCAACTAGGGAGACTGAGCAACGTCCTCAGCTGATCCGAAAGGCTGAGCGGTGTCCTCAGATGAGCAGGGAGGCTGACTCACATCCTCCACTGACTCCGTCCGCTGGACCAGATCCACAATAGGGCAGGGAGGGTGGGAGATGGCACCAGCCCAGTCAACAGGCTCCCACTTGTACCCGGACTCCTCCATGACCTCCTTACCCGTACTCCTCCATGTCCTCCTTACATACTGCTTACATAGCGCAGCTTGGTGCTCCTCCTCCTGCAGGCATAGCGTAGCGTAGGTGGTAGAGTGAAGCCCAGGTATTTCATGATTATCTGCTGCTTCCGAGATGTCTCACGTTCTGTCACGTTTCAAAGTACAGATGGAAGCAAGTGCAGATTCTTAAATATTTAATACAAACAAACATATGAAACACTCTACAACTAGGAAACGAAACACTGTGGCAAAGACAAAATACAGCAGCATGGACGAAGGTATAGTGAGACGATAACGTGTGACAAAGAGTGCATTGCAGACTGTGACTATATACAAGAGTGCTAATTACCAGGAACGTGAATCAGGTGCAGGTGGTTATGTGACAATAAAGCAGAGGCAATTGGGAACTGTAGTTCAGAGTTCCCTTACTGATTTCATGACACATTGCAGTTTCACAGCTCAAGGATCCCTGGTTCAATCACAAAATATTACTGTCTGTACAGTGTGTTCTCCCTGTGTCCCTGTGGATTTCTTCTGGGCTTTTCCGGTATCCTCTCACCTCCCAAAAACCAAAAGCATGCCAGTAGTTGGATTGGTTATGCTGAATGTGTGTGTTCCTGGTACCCTATGATAGATTGACAGCATATCCAGGATACATTCCCACTTCACACCCAGGGTTCCAGGTCCAACATTTATAAATATGCTTTAGATGCAACCTCTGCATTCAGTCCATAACAATGAATTGAACTTGAAAAATCTCATATCAGCATGGTTGAACAGGAATAAACATGTTCCTTTATTATATTATCCTTTACTATGTATCCTTACATTATACTGTCATTTGTCTTTTGTAGGGCAGTTTTATTGCAATATATGCCTTTTATACACCTATGTGCAGGTGTTACATAGGTATATATAAAAAAGCCTACACACCCATGTTACAACTGCAGGTTTTTCCATGCATCCATCTTCAACCGCTTACTCCTTTTCAGGGTCATGGGAAACATGGAGCCTATCCCAGGAAGCATCGGGCACAAGGTGGGGTACACCCTGGACAGGGAGTCAATCGCAGGGCACAATCACATACACACTCACTACAGACACGCCAATCAGCCTGCCATGCATGTCTGTGGACTGGGGGAGGAAACCGGAGCACCCAGAGGGAACCCCCACAGCACAGGCAGAACATGCAAACTCCGCACACACGGCCCCAGCGTGAATCGAACCCTGGAGGTGGGAGGTGAACATGCTAACCCCTAAGCCACCGTGCGCCCCAACTGCAGGTTTTTGTGATGTAAAAATGAAACCATGTGATATAGCAAGCAATAAAATACAAGTGAAAAACAAATAAAAACACTTTAGGAAAGAAAGAAAAAGAAAAAAAACTTGTACACCCCTTGCCTAATACTGTGTTAAAGTGCCTTTTGCATGTAATGCAGCACTCAATCTTTTTGGTTAAGAGTCTATCAAATTAGCACATCTTGATTTTGCAATTTTATTCTACTCTTCCTTGAAAAATGCTCCAGAGCTATCAAATTGTGATGGGATCTCCACATGTTTTTGATAGGATTCTAGAGTAATAGATCTGAGCTCTGACTAGGATGTTCCAAAACACTGATCTTCTTCTGAAGCAATTCCTTGGTAGATTTTAATTTGTGCTTTGGGTCGTTGCCATGATGGAAGTTAATTTTTAAAAATAAAATTTCAGTTATCTTCATGCTTCACCATGGGTATGGTGCTCTTTGGGTTATAAGATGTTTTGTTTTTGCGACAAGCATATTTTATCTTTTAGAATTATGCTCAAAACGTTTCAACCTTGGCCTCAAAACACATTTTGCCACATGGTTTGGGTGATTTAGAGAGGCTTGGATTTTTTTATTCCATCTAGCCACCATACCCCTTGCCAGATATTTCTACAGCTGCTTTAATGATGTAGCCTCCCTGATAAATTCTTCTTGTCCTTCCATCAATTTTGGAGGGACATCATGTTCTTGGTAATATCAGTATGATGCCCCATTTTTTCCACTTGTTGATGATACCCTTCATGATGTTCCATTATACATGTAGACTTTTTATATCCACTGTATACCATAATTACATTATCATAATAATCACAGCTGCAGTTTACTTTACAGCTCAGGATGTAAAAAGAGTTTAGCTTTCAGTCAGAACATATGGTTTTCTATTATTTCTATTCGCCTCATGCTGCCATAGTTGGGGGTTCGATTCCTGCTCCCTGTGTGTGTGGAGTTTTCATATTCTCCCTGTGCTGCAGGGGTTTTCTCTGGGTACTCTGGTTCCCTCCCCCAGTCCAAAGACATGCATGGTAGGCTGATTGGTATGTCCAAAGTGTCCATAGTGTATGAATGGGTGTGTGAATGTGTATGTGTTTGTGCCTTGCGATGGGTTGGCACCCCATCCAGGGTGTACCCCACCTTGTGCTCAATGCTCACTAGGATAGACTTCAGGATCCCCACGACCCTGTATGATAACTGGTATAGAAAATGGAAGGATGGACTGTCTATTTAAAGTGTGGATGGCATGATGGTGCAGTGTGTAGTGTTGTTGCCTTACAGCTATGTCACAGCAATGTCTGTGCAGTGTTTTTCATGTCCTTGCTGTATTTGTGTGGGTTTTCTCCAGGTTTCCTAGTTTCCTCCCTTCTCCCAAAACAATGCTGGCAGGTGGATTGGTGTACGTGGTAATGTGTGTGTGTACGTGGTACTGGGGTGCACTAGCATTCCATTCTAGATGTATTCCTGCATTATGCCGACTGTCCCAAGGGTAGGCTCCAGAACCTAGAATAAAGCATTTTCTTTCTGGGAACACAGGGGTGCAGAGTGTGAGTCATAGAGGTCAGAGTGAGGGTGAACATGTCAACACATCTTATTATTAAAAAGAATCTGTGTGGTGAATTTTCCTCTTGTTAACCACTGGGCATAGGAACTGACACTAGTTACTTAAGTATTCATGTGTCACATTTAATCTGGACAGTCTAAACTGGAAGTTTGTTTTTTCTTTCATGTTTTCACTTCATTCTCTTCTTTCTGTAGACAAAGCATTGGGTTGGAGAACATTCTTTTCCTGTTTTTTCTGGACTTTCTGCATCATATCTGTGTCATGTTTCTTTTGTTACCTCAAGGTCATTAGTGTCTTTTCTCAACCGAGTACACTTGATTGTTATTTCACTCTTAGTGGCGGTGAGTTTGGTATTAATTTGGTCATTATTTTGCTGCCTGCATATAAATGCACTAAACATTGTTTTCTGGCACTTTTATGTAACCTAATGATTTTAGCTTTCCAGTCATTAGAGCAGAGAGGAAATTGAGGAGCTTCCACTGCCTATGTTTTTATGAAATGTTCTAAAGATATACTATAGGCTGCATGTAGGTGTGGTTGCATAACAATGTAATATCATAAACTATACTGTAATCGGACTTTTACTTAGTTGTTCGTTTCTGTTATATAAATTGTTACGTGTGAATACACAGAATCTGGTCCCAGGTCTAGAGTATTCTGTTGCTGATCATTGTATTTGCCATTATCAGTGCAAAAAACAATGATGCATAAAAGGTCACATACAGGGTACTGTAACGTATCTAATAATCAAAAGCTATTACAAGTTTTAGAAAGACTATTCGTCAAGGAAGATTACAACATTCTAAAAGTAAAGAAGGATTTTCAGAATAGTTTACCAATTTTCTCAGTATTCATTAATTTATAATTAATAAGTATCTTATATGTCATAAGTCAGGAATATATTTAATAGATTTTATGCAAAAGCAAACATGTTCATGCATTGCTGTAACATTACACACACACAGTGGTGGCAGTATTCACGTTACCAAGCTTACACCAATTACTGTATGTATGTGTACTTGTACACAGAGCTGTTCAATTCTCAAACCAGATTGGTTAGAAGGTGTTGATTAAATTTCTATAGCAGTAGTACTTGGACAGTAGTGCTGGCACAGGGATGTATATGGCAGTTGTTCTGCATAATATAGGGCTAAAAAAATTAATGAAATTCAGATGTGTTTGTCATCTATCGAAGAAAACCATAAAATCGCTTATATGGTGAAGGTTTCTGTAAGGAGATATTTATTTAATGTGTATGAAAGGAGTCTCCAGTGTTAGGGCTTTCTGATGGCTAGTAAGTTTTCAGCTACAGGAAAGTCTTTTGGACAGAGGACTTTGCTCTTTCTGGTTTCTTGGTAACATAACAACCTGTGTGTTTTTAAAAAAATTTTTTTAATTATTATTATCTTAACAAGAAAGAAAACAAAGGGAGGCAGGTGAGGGAAGATTGTTAGTAGCTGCTTAAATGTAAGTCATAACAGGAACATTATGTGTAACTATAAAATGATTCAAATTATGTTAAAAAAAAAAAAAAAAAAAAGAAGTAAAATATTTTAATTGCTGGCAAATTGCTGTGGTATAAGAGGTATAATACACTTCCGGGTGTGCTGTTTATTGGAAAATAGTGAACTTTAGGGTAGTAACAATAATTGTGCTTTGTGTCAGGGCACATCACACCACCTGGTCACTGGTTATTTTCCTATAACAGCACAAATCAACATGTTTTTATTCCTTACTTGCTGTCACTTATATGTAGGACTTCGACACAGCAAACATGCACATGGGCAATACTCAGTGTTCTACGTCTGCATATCACGATATAATCGTGAGCTTACAACGTTTTACTTGACTTTATATGCTAAATAAATAATGAAAAGAAATAACATTGGGAAATGAAAACAGGTAGAGGACTGAAAGTACAGTATTTAAAAAAATCTAAACTCTAACAGCCAAAAAGGAACAACACGATACTATTAAACCTAAATAATAGCTTTGTAATCATTTAGGAAAATAAAATAGAATTAATTTTAAAGAATGTATAAACAAAGGGATCTGCTGAGGCTCAGTGAAAAAGGTGCCCTGCCCCTTTAAGAGAGTTTTTCCTGCTCTACACACCGGCGGTGGAAATGGTCGCACTGTGGAATTTATGTGGAATTATTAATAGGTTGTTTGGACTCAGTGCTGAATCCCTTGTAGGACAAAACAGAGTAACTCCCTGAAGAACGAGGATTGGGACTATGAAGCATTTTACGGTAGCTAACAATCGAAAACAGAGACGTGACTTGTCATCTTTTCGGGATTTATTTGTGTCAGTAAATGGTTAGCTAGCCAGCTAACGACTAAAAGCGCTGAGTAGCTAGCGCGCTTCCAACAGCTTGGCTAACTATGCGAAAGCTCTTTAGCTGGTTAGCTAACATTATATATTTTACATAGCAGCATTCTAAAATGTATAGATTCTTAATGATGTAAACGCTGATGCAGTACAGTTACCATGTTTTCTGCGTTTTATTGATTACAGATAGTAGCAAATCCCCTAACTTGCTAGTTAAATGTGTTTGCTATCTAGATATTCTGATTAATATTTCTAACACTAATGTTATTGTGTAATTTCCGTTATTAGCTAAAAGAGACGGGTTTACGGGTTGGGTAGATTGCTTAGGAACAGAAAACCTTATGAATCTGTAGCTTGTTGTTCAGGTCGATTAATAGTAGGATTTTCCCTGATGACACATTGACAGTTGATGTATACTGTCTCTTGTTAAACGCAAGTTGTAAATAAACCAGCGAGCTATAACAGGGGTCTGCCTAGCTAAGTAAGCTGCTGCTTTGGTTAAGTGATTATCCGTGGTTATACTGACTGTATGCTATACATAATGTTCCATTGTACAGTGGATTTTACTATCGATTAAACTGTAAATTTACTTTCATTGTTTCCACAGGGTTGAACAAAGCATATTCCTTCCCTAGGATGGACAATTACTTCAAAGCTGCTGTATGTGACTTGGACAAACTCTTGGATGACTTTGAACTAAACACAGGTTAGAAGATTTGGCTCGTTTACAGTTTATACTGTTGCCTCATGTGAACTAGAGAAGCTTGCAATTTCTTCATGCTTTCTTCCCTATATGTTTCTATTCAAGACACAGCTATACGCCCTGCTAATTTTGTACTAACCTTCTCCTATTAATAGCTAATGAAATGTGGGGGGACAACAACAAAAACAAAACACCAAGGGATTTTAAATCATTCCTCCATGTAGAATATGGTTAGTGATGGTGTAATGCCCAGCGCTATGTCTAATTAAAGGAAAACTCCACTGGGAAACACATGTTGAAGTATGAGCAAGATATTTGTGATGAACTTAGAGATTCTGATGCGAATTAGTTGGTCAGTGCTGTATTTTTGTAATTCCTGTGAGAAGCTTGTGGTTGTGTGCTGTGCTGACATCGCAGGGAGAAAATAACTTTTCTCACTTTTCCCACATTTTCCAGCAATGTTCAATATCATATTCATAAGAAATCCAGCAGAGAAACAGAGGAGATGCCAACACTGAAAGTTCCAGAGACTCGGCTCAGCTAGATGATTATTTACAAGATGACGGGCACAATGGCGTTGATGGTTACAAGTGTTAGAAAGAAAGTTGAAGGTTTGGAAGCTGATCTGTTTGAGCAGAGTATACAGATTAGAAGGTGAGAGAGCTGAACAGACATGTTCATGGAGACCTCTAGGTTCATCTTTTGTTAGCAGCAAGCTAGCCAGCTGTGATGAGGAATGTACATTCACCTCCTCAATACAGCAGACTGTATAGTCCGTGTTATAGGTTTAATAAGCGAATATGTCTGTACAGTATGTTGTTTGATCTAAAGCAAATAGTCGTACGTACAGCTTAACACTTTTAAAAGTAAAGAAGTGTGACTTTTTTGTTTACTGTTGATGCTGTGAGTAGTTGATTTGGCATCACTTGTTGAACTTGGGGTTGAGGAGACCTTCCAGGCTTTCTGGATTGGAATTCTGAGTTGAGGGGGCGTTCGCTTTGGTTTTTCGTGGTCCGAGTTACAAGTTTTAGCTGATTGCAGAATATATCAGTGACACCACTTACGGCAGTAGGGATTTCCCGAGCTGATTCGAAGTATTGGTTTCAGAGCTGATCCTGACACACTCTAATGGACTGGGATTGGCTGTTTTTAGTCTGATCCAAGTCCAATCCTTTGTTAATGTTATTTTATGGCATTGTGTCGTTTTGTATCGTTAATGTGACTGCCGCACATCCACACCTTGCCGCAGTGAAGCGAGTTATCAGACGAGCATGTGCAGTAAAATGTCTGCAGTGTGGAATTATTTCAAAGTAGAAAACGAAAACAGTACAACAGTCACATACAATGTATACGGTGCCAGTATTTTGTGTGGTGGAAGCAGCAGTGGTGCTTTTAAACAAGATAAAGCATCTGAATGGAAAGATTTGATAGAATACAGCGAGTACACACAGGTCACTCAAGAAAATACTTCACTAAAGCATAAAACACTGGAGGATGCTTTCAAACAGCAAGAGAAATTTCTTCAAAACAGTGACAAGGCAAGGACAATTACTGAGGATTTAGTTGAATTTATTGCTCTGGATGACCAGCCAGTCTCTGTAGTAGAGAATGTCGATAGAGAAGTGAAACCATGAAGATACTGATCTTCCTCAAAAACAAGCTTCACTTATGAGTATGGATGTCACTATACCAAAAATCTAGTAGTCGGTACAGATACCACCAAAAGTACACAATACTCGATACCAAAGTCGATACCACAGTGTGGTTTGAAAAAAAAAATTTTTTTTAAAAAAATTACATTAAAAACTCTCTTGGTGGACATTAACCTCTGGTTAATACTGGTAAAAAGAGAGAGAGAGGGATATTTTAGTTATCAAACACTCTTACAATGAGTAATACAACAGTGGAGGCTACAGTGCACTCCTAAACATGCGTGTGCGCACACACACACCTTATACTCTGAATGCAAGCATTAGTTTAAATTCACTGATATGGTGGCAGACCAAAAAGATTTATTAAAAGCATGAACATTTGAATAATTATTAGTGACATTAGGCTACATTTTGCTGACAGGACACGGACTGAATGGCGATGCATGGTGGCCCATTAGGAGGTAGTTTATAACATTGCAATGCGTTAGCGTCGTTAACAGATAACTGGCTATCGCAAACATTAGCGTTATCTGCTTTCATGGCCACAATGCCAGCTGCCTCAAACAAACATAATGTGGGGCCCGTCTTTCAGGTGCTTTGCCAAATTCCAGGTGTTTCCTTGCTTTGTTTGAAATGAACGATAGCATCGGTTACACACCGCCTTCAGAGCATCAATTATATGTTTGTTGTCATCCGCCTCAAATGCGAAGTATTTCCATATTCCATACCACCTATCCTCTCAACAAGTCGGGGCGGAGCTAAATTATCACCTTCTACTGTAGTTTTTCTCATGTGCTTGTAGGCGTTCTTCTTCTTTACCACTTGTGGATTGACTAAAACACTGCGTGTATTTGCTGCCCCCATCAGTTCTGGAAGTATTGTAACCACAGTACCTTCATTACCATTGGTACGAACGCTACTCCAGAAAAACAAATACCGTCACGTTTTAAGAATGTTGGTACCGAATTGGTACCGAAGTATCGGTTCTTGTGACATCCCTACTTATGAATGAGGCTTCACTCATAATACAGAATTAAAAACCCAGTAGCTCAACTGAACAACAGATTAGGAACTGGTCTTCATAAGAGTGGTTTGCAATTCTGTTATTTATTTTGATGTTTTTACTTAAAATAAATTTCAAGGAAAGCTGTAATGATATAGCTGGTTTTCTTAATGCAGACTTATTTGAGCTCAAACATAGCTTGCCCTAATTGGATTGGTTTTACTAACTTAAATGTACTTGGAGTGTGTATCATCTATGAAAATACAAGTATCAGATTGGACTCGCTATACTCGCCAGATAATCATTATTAAAGTACTTGGATTGGGGGCAAAAAAACTGGATCAGGACATCCCTAGATGGCAGGCAGTCAAACAGCAATGTAGGTAATGTAAGAAACCATTAACCTGGTGGTGTCCAATCTTATATGCAAAAGGCCGGTGTGAGTACAGGTTTTCATTGCAATCAAGGATTCAAACACCTCCAATCAAGCTTAAACTCCTGATCAAATCTATTTCAGTTGTGCTTGGCTTTCAGTAAACTCAGGTGTGGCTTCTGCTTGGTTGGAATGAAAACCTGCATCCACACCCACCATAAGAATGGATACCCCTGCATTAACCAAAGGGAAATATTGATATAAGAAGAACTTCTTTTATATCAGTGAAAGAAGTTTAAAATAAGGTCAACTTAGAATTTCATTACAAAATAAGTTTTAGACCACACTGAAGATCACATTAATTATAAAGATTAAAGTGCAAGTCATTTAGGGTGAACGACCTTTAAATATGTTATTGTAGTAAAGTAGGAGATGTGGATTTGCTTTGGATTATCTTTCCTACTTTGAGATCAATAGCAGAGTTTTAGCTTCTGTACAGAGACAGAGCACCTTTCATGTAAATGTTCCAAACCTTGACAAAGTCCATGAAGCCGTTCATCCTAACATCCTAGCAAGAGTCCCAGGTCCTTTGTCTTTTTTTGTTGTTGTTGCTGCTGCTTATTCAAAACAATTTTTTTTACGATTTTACCACAGCACAATAGATGCTATAGTAAACCGTTGTGTCTTTTTTTTTTTTATATATATAAATGATGACCTATGATTACACAGCAATTCGTATTATAAACTAAGTCTTTTTTCTCTTTCCAGAGGAGGCTGAGAACACGTCTTCGACATTCACAAATTCTGCATGCCAGGACCCAACCCTCTACTCCCAGTGCTTTGTACCTGAGCCATCTACAGTTTCACAAACGCTCCCTGATGTTAATTCCCTGCATTATGGTCCAACTGCACCTATTAGTGCCCCTGACCAAAGAGATCTAGATACAAAAGGGAGGGTGTTGAGTGGTGTTGACCTCTTATCCTCTGTTGACCGCAGAGCTTCCAAAAGCTTGACTCCTCCTTGTCCAGATAGATCTTTGAAACCTATATGCGACCTTGTTAATGATACGGGATCGGCTAGTCTCCCACGCACAAACAGTCATGATGCCTTCAAAGAGTTAGAGGTTGCTGAGAAACAGCTTGAGGAGGAACTACTGGTAGATTTTGATAGTCCAGCTGTATTATATCCAGAGAACGTGTTTAAGCCCGGACATGATGACCTACAGGGACTCGATGTTGGTGGCCAATTTGATGGTCCCTCAAACTGTTTTAGTTTGCTTGATGTTATATTGCC